>NW_027325109.1:0-300000 GCF_028372415.1 Notamacropus eugenii
CCTACTTCCCCGTCTGATTCCCATTTCCAAATTCTGATACTCTAATTCTCTTCCACATGTCGCACTTCAATTGTATCCTGAAATTATGATTCCAGATTTAATTTTCTCATTTTGAATAAAATTCTTCTTTCTAAGTACTCTTGTAAATTTATGTTTCAAATTCCAATTCCAAATTTCACTTCCAAATTCCTGTTCCAAATTCCAATGGTAAATTCCAATTGCAAACTCCACTTCCAAATTCCACTCCTAAAGTCAAATTCCCAATTCTGCTTCAAAAATCCACTTCCAAATTCCCATTCCACATTCGAGTTCCAACCTCCAATTACCATCTGCAATTCAAAAATTCACTTACACTCCCGTTCCCAATTCCCCATCTGCTTTCCTATTCCAGTTTCTGATACTAGAATTCTCTTCCACATGTCGCATTTCAATTGCATACTGAAATGATGATTCCACATTCCAATTACAACTTATTAATAAAGTCTGCTTTCTAAGTACCCTTTAAAATTTGTGTTTCAAATTCCAATTCCAAATTCATTTTCCAAATTCCACTTCCAAATGGCAGTTCTAAATTCCACTTCCAAATTCCACTCCCAAATTCCAATTCTGAATTCCAATTCTAAATTTCACTTCCAAATTTCACGTTCGAAATTCCAATTTTAAATTACACTTTCAAATTCCACTTTCATATTCCAGTTCTAAATACCAATTCCAAATTCCAATTCGAAATTCCACTTCCAAATTCCACTTCCATATTCTAGTTCTAAATTCCAATTCCAAATTCTGATTCCAAAATTCACTTCCAAATTCCAATTCCAAATGCTGCTTCCAAATTCCACTTCTAAATTCCACTTCCAAATTCCACTTCCAAATTCCAATTTTACATTCCACTTCCAAATTCTACTTCCAAATTCAAGTACAAAATTCCCATTCCAAATTCCACTTCTAAATTCGAGTCTGAAATTCCACTTCCAAACTCCACTTCCAAATTCCTGTTCCAAATTCCAGTTCCAAATTGCAGGTCCAAATTCCACTTCTAAATTCCAATTTTAAATTTCCCTTGCAAATTCCAGTTCCAAATTCCAATTCCAAATTCCACTTCTAAATTCGAGCTTCAAATTTCACTTCCAAAATCCAGTTCCAAATTAAAGTTCCAAATTCCTCTGACAAATTCCAGTTCTGCATTCCAATTCTAAATTTCACATCCAAATTCCAATTCCAAATTCCACTTCCAAATTCCAGTTCCAAATTCCATGTGCAAATTCCAGTTCTAAATTCGAATTCGAAATTTTACTTCCAAATTCCAGTTCCAACCGGCAATTACCAAATGCAATTCTAAAATCCACTTCCACAGTCCCGATCCTAATTCCCCTTCTGATTTCCTTTTCCACTTTCTGATACTATAATTCTCTTCCGCATGTCACACTTCAATTGCATCATGAAATTATGATTCCAGATTCAAATTACAACATATTGATAAAAGTCTCCTTTCTAAGTACCCTTTTAAATTTGTGTTCAAATAACACTTCCAAATTCAATTTCCAATTTTCAATTCTAAATTCCAATTCCAAATTCCACTTCCAAATTCCAATTCCAAATTCCACTTCCAAATTCCACTTCCAAACTTCACTTCTAAATTCGAATTTCAAATTCCACTTCCAAATTCCACTTCCAAATTCCCCTCCCAAATTCCAGTTCTGAATTCCAATTCTAAATTTCACTTCCAAATTCCAGGTTCGAAATCCCAATTTTAAATTCCACTTCCAAATTCCACTTCCACATTCCAGTTCTAAAGTCCACTTCCAAATTCCACTTCCATATTCCAGTTCTAAATTCCAATTTCAAATTCCAATTCGAAATTCCAATTCAAAATTCCACTTCCAAATTCCACTTCCACATTCCAATTCGAAATTCCACTTCCATATTCCATTTCCAAATTCTGAGTCCAAAATACACTTCCAAATTCCAGTTCCAAATTCCCCTCCCAAATTCCAGTTCTGAATTCCAATTCTAAATTTCACTTCCAAATTCCAGGTTCGAAATCCCAATTTTAAATTCCACTTCCATATTCCAGTTCTAAATTCCACTTCCAAATTCCACTTCCATATTCCAGTTCTAAATTCCAATTCCAAATTGCAATTCGAAATTCCAATTCAAAATTCCACTTCTAAATTCCACTTCCACATTCCAATTCGAAATTCCACTTCCATATTCCAATTCCAAATTCTGAGTCCAAAATACACTTCCAAATTCCAATTCCAAATTCTGCTTCCAAATTCCAGTACCGAATTCCGTTTTGAAATTCCACTTCTAAATTCCAATTCTCAATTTCACTTCCAAATTTCAGTATCAAATTCAAATTCTAAATTCCAATTCCAAAATACAATTCCAAGCTCCAATTACCAAATGCTTTTCGGAAATACAAGTATACAATCCCATTGGCAATTCCCCTTGTGATTTCCTTTTCCAATTTCTGATACTATAATTCTCTTCCACATGTCCCACTTCAAGTGCATCCTGAAATTTTGATTCCAGATTCACATTGCCCCTTTTTAATAACATTCTGCTTTCTAAATACCCTTGTAAATTTGTGTTTCAAATTCTAATTCCAAATTCCACCTGAAAATTCCACTTTAAATTCCCATTCTTAATTACACTTCCAAATTCAGGTAACAAATTACAATCCTAAATTCCACTTCCAAATTCCACTTCCATATTCCAGTTCTAAATTCCAATTCTAAATTTCACTTCCAAATTCCAGTTCCAACCGCCAATTAACAAATGAAATTCGAAAATCCACTTCCACCGTCCCCATCCTACTTCCCAGTCTGATTCCCATTTCCAAATTCTGATACTCTAATTCTCTTCCACATGTCGCACTTCAATTGTATCCTGAAATTATGATTCCAGATTTAATTTTCTCATTTTGAATAAAATTCTTCTTTCTAAGTACTCTTGTAAATTTATGTTCAAATTCCAATTCCAAATTTCACTTCCAAATTCCTGTTCCAAATTCCAATGGTAAATTCCAATTGCAAACTCCACTTCCAAATTCCACTCCTAAAGTCAAATTCCCAATTCTGCTTCAAAAATCCACTTCCAAATTCCCATTCCACATTCGAGTTCCAACCTCCAATTACCATCTGCAATTCAAAAATTCACTTACACTCCCGTTCCCAATTCCCCATCTGCTTTCCTATTCCAGTTTCTGATACAAGAATTCTCTTCCACATGTCGCATTTCAATTGCATACTGAAATGATGATTCCACATTCCAATTACAACTTATTAATAAAGTCTGCTTTCTAAGTACCCTTTAAAATTTGTGTTTCAAATTCCAATTCCAAATTCATTTTCCAAATTCCACTTCCAAATGGCAGTTCTAAATTCCACTTCCAAATTCCACTCCCAAATTCCAATTCTGAATTCCAATTCTAAATTTCACTTCCAAATTTCACGTTCGAAATTCCAATTTTAAATTACACTTTCAAATTCCACTTTCATATTCCAGTTCTAAATACCAATTCCAAATTCCAATTCGAAATTCCAATTCAAAATTCCACTTCCAAATTCCACTTCCAAATTTCACTTCTAAATTCGAATTTCAAATTCCACTTCCAAATTCCACTTCCAAATTCCCCTCCCAAATTCCAGTTCTGAATTCCAATTCTAAATTTCACTTCCAAATTCCAGGTTCGAAATCCCAATTTTAAATTCCACTTCCAAATTCCACTTCCACATTCCAGTTCTAAAGTCCACCTCCAAATTCCACTTCCATATTCCAGTTCTAAATTCCAATTCCAAATTCCAATTCGAAATTCCAATTCAAAATTCCACTTCCAAATTCCACTTCCACATTCCAATTCGAAATTCCACTTCCATATTCCAATTCCAAATTCTGAGTCCAAAATACACTTCCAAATTCCACTTCCAAATTCCCCTCCCAAATTCCAGTTCTGAATTCCAATTCTAAATTTCACTTCCAAATTCCAGGTTCGAAATCCCAATTTTAAATTCCACTTCCAAATTCCACTTCCACATTCCAGTTCTAAAGTCCACTTCCAAATTCCACTTCCATATTCCAGTTCTAAATTCCAATTCCAAATTCCAATTCGAAATTCCAATTCAAAATTCCACTTCCAAATTCCACTTCCACATTCCAATTCGAAATTCCACTTCCATATTCCAATTCAAAATTCTGAGTCCAAAATACACTTCCAAATTCCAGTTCCAAATTCCCCTCCCAAATTCCAGTTCTGAATTCCACTTATAAATTTCACTTCCAAATTCCAGGTTCGAAATCCCAATTTTAAATTCCACTTCCATATTCCAGTTCTAAATTCCACTTCCAAATTCCACTTCCATATTCCAGTTCTAAATTCCAATTCCAAATTCCAATTCCAAATTCCACTTCCAAATTCCACTTCCACATTCCAATTCGAAATTCCACTTCCAAATTCCACTTCCATATTCCAATTAAAAATTCTGAGTCCAAAATACACTTCCAAATTCCGATTCCAAATTCTGCTTCCAAATTCCAGTTCCGAATTCCGTTTTGAAATTCCACTTCTAAATTCCAATTCTCAATTTCACTTCCAAATTTCAGTATCAAATTCAAATTCTAAATTCCAATTCCAAAATACAATTCCAAGCTCCAATTACCAAATAATTTTCGGAAATACACGTCCACAATCCCATTGCCAATTCCCCTTCTGATTTCCTTTTCCAATATCGGATACTATAATTCTCTTCCACATGTCCCACTTCAAGTGCATCCTGAAATTTTGATTCCAGATTCACATTGCCCCTTTTTAATAACATTCTGCTTTCTAAGTACCCTTGTAAATTTGTGTTTCAAATTCTAATTCCAAATTCCACCTGAAAATTCCACTTTAAATTCCCATTCTTAATTCCACTTCTAAATTCAGGTAACAAATTACAATTCTAAATGCCACTTCCAAATTCCACTTCCATATTCCAGTTCTAAATTCCAATTCTAAATTTCACTTCCAAATTCCAGTTCCAACCGCCAATTAACAAATGAAATTCGAAAATCCACTTCCACCGTCCCCATCCTACTTCCCCGTCTGATTCCCATTTCCAAATTCTGATACTCTAATTCTCTTCCACATGTCGCACTTCAATTGTATCCTGAAATTATGATTCCAGATTTAATTTTCTCATTTTGAATAAAATTCTTCTTTCTAAGTACTCTTGTAAATTTATGTTTCAAATTCCAATTCCAAATTTCACTTCCAAATTCCTGTTCCAAATTCCAATGGTAAATTCCAATTGCAAACTCCACTTCCAAATTCCACTCCTAAAGTCAAATTCCCAATTCTGCTTCAAAAATCCACTTCCAAATTCCCATTCCACATTCGAGTTCCAACCTCCAATTACCATGTGCAATTCAAAAATTCACTTACACTCCCGTTCCCAATTCCCCATCTGCTTTCCTATTCCAGTTTCTGATACTAGAATTCTCTTCCACATGTCGCATTTCAATTGCATACTGAAATGATGATTCCACATTCCAATTACAACTTATTAATAAAGTCTGCTTTCTAAGTACCCTTTAAAATTTGTGTTTCAAATTCCAATTCCAAATTCATTTTCCAAATTCCACTTCCAAATGGCAGTTCTAAATTCCACTTCCAAATTCCACTCCCAAATTCCAATTCTGAATTCCAATTCTAAATTTCACTTCCAAATTTCACGTTCGAAATTCCAATTTTAAATTACACTTTCAAATTCCACTTTCATATTCCAGTTCTAAATACCAATTCCAAATTCCAATTCGAAATTCCACTTCCAAATTCCACTTCCATATTCTAGTTCTAAATTCCAATTCCAAATTCTGATTCCAAAATTCACTTCCAAATTCCAATTCCAAATGCTGCTTCCAAATTCCACTTCCAAATTCCACTTCCAAATTCCAATTTTACATTCCACTTCCAAATTCTACTTCCAAATTCAAGTACAAAATTCCAATTCCAAATTCCACTTCTAAATTCGAGTCTGAAATTCCACTTCCAAACTCCACTTCCAAATTCCTGTTCCAAATTCCAGTTCCAAATTGCAGGTCCAAATTCCACTTCTAAATTCCAATTTTAAATTTCCCTTGCAAATTCCAGTTCCAAATTCCAATTCCAAATTCCACTTCTAAATTCGAGCTTCAAATTTCACTTCCAAAATCCAGTTCCAAATTAAAGTTCCAAATTCCTCTGACAAATTCCAGTTCTGCATTCCAATTCTAAATTTCACATCCAAATTCCAATTCCAAATTCCACTTCCAAATTCCAGTTCCAAATTCCATGTGCAAATTCCAGTTCTAAATTCGAATTCGAAATTTTACTTCCAAATTCCAGTTCCAACCGGCAATTACCAAATGCAATTCTAAAATCCACTTCCACAGTCCCGATCCTAATTCCCCTTCTGATTTCCTTTTCCACTTTCTGATACTATAATTCTCTTCCGCATGTCACACTTCAATTGCATCATGAAATTATGATTCCAGATTCAAATTACAACATATTGATAAAAGTCTCCTTTCTAAGTACCCTTTTAAATTTGTGTTCAAATAACACTTCCAAATTCAATTTCCAATTTTCAATTCTAAATTCCAATTCCAAATTCCACTTCCAAATTCCAATTCCAAATTCCACTTCAGAATTCCACTTCCAAATTTCACTTCTAAATTCGAATTTCAAATTCCACTTCCAAATTCCCCTCCCAAATTCCAGTTCTGAATTCCAATTCTAAATTTCACTTCCAAATTCCAGGTTCGAAATCCCAATTTTAAATTCCACTTCCAAATTCCACTTCCACATTCCAGTTCTAAAGTCCACTTCCAAATTCCACTTCCATATTCCAGTTCTAAATTCCAATTCCAAATTCCAATTCGAAATTCCAATTCAAAATTCCACTTCCAAATTCCACTTCCACATTCCAATTCGAAATTCCACTTCCATATTCCAATTCCAAATTCTGAGTCCAAAATACACTTCCAAATTCCAGTTCCAAATTCCCCTCCCAAATTCCAGTTCTGAATTCCTCTTATAAATTTCACTTCCAAATTCCAGGTTCGAAATCCCAATTTTAAATTCCACTTCCATATTCCAGTTCTAAATTCCACTTCCAAATTCCACTTCCATATTCCAGTTCTAAATTCCAATTCCAAATTCCAATTCCAAATTCCACTTCCAAATTCCACTTCCACATTCCAATTCGAAATTCCACTTCCAAATTCCACTTCCATATTCCAATTAAAAATTCTGAGTCCAAAATACACTTCCAAATTCCAATTCCAAATTCTGCTTCCAAATTCCAGTACCGAATTCCGTTTTGAAATTCCACTTCTAAATTCCAATTCTCAATTTCACTTCCAAATTTCAGTATCAAATTCAAATTCTAAATTCCAATTCCAAAATACAATTCCAAGCTCCAATTACCAAATGCTTTTCGGAAATACAAGTATACAATCCCATTGGCAATTCCCCTTGTGATTTCCTTTTCCAATTTCTGATACTATAATTCTCTTCCACATGTCCCACTTCAAGTGCATCCTGAAATTTTGATTCCAGATTCACATTGCCCCATTTTAATAACATTCTGCTTTCTAAATACCCTTGTAAATTTGTGTTTCAAATTCTAATTCCAAATTCCACCTGAAAATTCCACTTTAAATTCCCATTCTTAATTACACTTCCAAATTCAGGTAACAAATTACAATCCTAAATTCCACTTCCAAATTCCACTTCCATATTCCAGTTCTAAATTCCAATTCTAAATTTCACTTCCAAATTCCAGTTCCAACCGCCAATTAACAAATGAAATTCGAAAATCCACTTCCACCGTCCCCATCCTACTTCCCCGTCTGACTCCCATTTCCAAATTCTGATACTCTAATTCTCTTCCACATGTCGCACTTCAATTGTATCCTGAAATTATGATTCCAGATTTAATTTTCTCATTTTGAATAAAATTCTTCTTTCTAAGTACTCTTGTAAATTTATGTTTCAAATTCCAATTCCAAATTTCACTTCCAAATTCCTGTTCCAAATTCCAATGGTAAATTCCAATTGCAAACTCCACTTCCAAATTCCACTCCTAAAGTCAAATTCCCAATTCTGCTTCAAAAATCCACTTCCAAATTCCCATTCCACATTCGAGTTCCAACCTCCAATTACCATCTGCAATTCAAAAATTCACTTACACTCCCGTTCCCAATTCCCCATCTGCTTTCCTATTCCAGTTTCTGATACTAGAATTCTCTTCCACATGTCGCATTTCAATTGCATACTGAAATGATGATTCCACATTCCAATTACAACTTATTAATAAAGTCTGCTTTCTAAGTACCCTTTAAAATTTGTGTTTCAAATTCCAATTCCAAATTCATTTTCCAAATTCCACTTCCAAATGGCAGTTCTAAATTCCACTTCCAAATTCCACTCCCAAATTCCAATTCTGAATTCCAATTCTAAATTTCACTTCCAAATTTCACGTTCGAAATTCCAATTTTAAATTACACTTTCAAATTCCACTTTCATATTCCAGTTCTAAATACCAATTCCAAATTCCAATTCGAAATTCCACTTCCAAATTCCACTTCCATATTCTAGTACTAAATTCCAATTCCAAATTCTGATTCCAAAATTCACTTCCATATTCCAATTCCAAATGCTGCTTCCAAATTCCACTTCTAAATTCCACTTCCAAATTCCACTTCCAAATTCCAATTTTACATTCCACTTCCAAATTCTACTTCCAAATTCAAGTACAAAATTCCCATTCCAAATTCCACTTCTAAATTCGAGTCTGAAATTCCACTTCCAAACTCCACTTCCAAATTCCTGTTCCAAATTCCAGTTCCAAATTGCAGGTCCAAATTCCACTTCTAAATTCCAATTTTAAATTTCACTTGCAAATTCCAGTTCCAAATTCCAATTCCAAATTCCACTTCTAAATTCGAGCTTCAAATTTCACTTCCAAAATCCAGTTCCAAATTAAAGTTCCAAATTCCTCTGACAAATTCCAGTTCTGCATTCCAATTCTAAATTTCACATCCAAATTCCAATTCCAAATTCCACTTCCAAATTCCAGTTCCAAATTCCATGTGCAAATTCCAGTTCTAAATTCGAATTCGAAATTTTACTTCCAAATTCCAGTTCCAACCGGCAATTACCAAATGCAATTCTAAAATCCACTTCCACAGTCCCGATCCTAATTCCCCTTCTGATTTCCTTTTCCACTTTCTGATACTATAATTCTCTTCCGCATGTCACACTTCAATTGCATCATGAAATTATGATTCCAGATTCAAATTACAACATATTGATAAAAGTCTCCTTTCTAAGTACCCTTTTAAATTTGTGTTCAAATAACACTTCCAAATTCAATTTCCAATTTTCAATTCTAAATTCCAATTCCAAATTCCACTTCCAAATTCCAATTCCAAATTCCACTTCCAAATTCCACTTCCAAATTTCACTTCTAAATTCGAATTTCAAATTCCACTTCCAAATTCCACTTCCAAATTCCCCTCCCAAATTCCAGTTCTGAATTCCAATTCTAAATTTCACTTCCAAATTCCAGGTTCGAAATCCCAATTTTAAATTCCACTTCCAAATTCCACTTCCACATTCCAGTTCTAAAGTCCACTTCCAAATTCCACTTCCATATTCCAGTTCTAAATTCCAATTCCAAATTCCAATTCGAAATTCCAATTCAAAATTCCACTTCCAAATTCCACTTCCACATTCCAATTCGAAATTCCACTTCCATATTCCAATTCCAAATTCTGAGTCCAAAATACACTTCCAAATTCCAGTTCCAAATTCCCCTCCCAAATTCCAGTTCTGAATTCCACTTATAAATTTCACTTCCAAATTCCAGGTTCGAAATCCCAATTTTAAATTCCACTTCCATATTCCAGTTCTAAATTCCACTTCCAAATTCCACTTCCATATTCCAGTTCTAAATTCCAATTCCAAATTCCAATTCCAAATTCCACTTCCAAATTCCACTTCCACATTCCAATTCGAAAATCCACTTCCAAATTCCACTTCCATATTCCAATTAAAAATTCTTAGTCCAAAATACACTTCCAAATTCCGATTCCAAATTCTGCTTCCAAATTCCAGTTCCGAATTCCGTTTTGAAATTCCACTTCTAAATTCCAATTCTCAATTTCACTTCCAAATTTCAGTATCAAATTCAAATTCTAAATTCCAATTCCAAAATACAATTCCAAGCTCCAATTACCAAATAATTTTCGGAAATACACGTCCACAATCCCATTGCCAATTCCCCTTCTGATTTCCTTTTCCAATATCGGATACTATAATTCTCTTCCACATGTCCCACTTCAAGTGCATCCTGAAATTTTGATTCCAGATTCACATTGCCCCTTTTTAATAACATTCTGCTCTCTAAGTACTCTTGTAAATTTGTGTTTCAAATTCTAATTCCAAATTCCACCTGAAAATTCCACTTTAAACTCCCATTCTTAATTCCACTTCTAAATTCAGGTAACAAATTACAATTCTAAATGCCACTTCCAAATTCCACTTCCATATTCCAGTTCTAAATTCCAATTCTAAATTTCACTTCCAAATTCCAGTTCCAACCGCCAATTAACAAATGAAATTCGAAAATCCACTTCCACCGTCCCCATCCTACTTCCCCGTCTGATTCCCATTTCCAAATTCTGATACTCTAATTCTCTTCCACATGTCGCACTTCAATTGTATCCTGAAATTATGATTCCAGATTTAATTTTCTCATTTTGAATAAAATTCTTCTTTCTAAGTACTCTTGTAAATTTATGTTTCAATTTCCAATTCCAAATTTCACTTCCAAATTCCTGTTCCAAATTCCAATGGTAAATTCCAATTGCAAACTCCACTTCCAAATTCCACTCCTAAAGTCAAATTCCCAATTCTGCTTCAAAAATCCACTTCCAAATTCCCATTCCACATTCGAGTTCCAACCTCCAATTACCATGTGCAATTCAAAAATTCACTTACACTCCCGTTCCCAATTCCCCATCTGCTTTCCTATTCCAGTTTCTGATACTAGAATTCTCTTCCACATGTCGCATTTCAATTGCATACTGAAATGATGATTCCACATTCCAATTACAACTTATTAATAAAGTCTGCTTTCTAAGTACCCTTTAAAATTTGTGTTTCAAATTCCAATTCCAAATTCATTTTCCAAATTCCACTTCCAAATGGCAGTTCTAAATTCCACTTCCAAATTCCACTCCCAAATTCCAATTCTGAATTCCAATTCTAAATTTCACTTCCAAATTTCACGTTCGAAATTCCAATTTTAAATTACACTTTCAAATTACACTTTCATATTCCAGTTCTAAATACCAATTCCAAATTCCAATTCGAAATTCCACTTCCAAATTCCACTTCCATATTCTAGTTCTAAATTCCAATTCCAAATTCTGATTCCAAAATTCACTTCCAAATGCCAATTCCAAATGCTGCTTCCAAATTCCACTTCTAAATTCCACTTCCAAATTCCACTTCCAAATTCCAATTTTACATTCCACTTCCAAATTCTACTTCCAAATTCAAGTACAAAATTCCCATTCCAAATTCCACTTCTAAATTCGAGTCTGAAATTCCACTTCCAAACTCCACTTCCAAATTCCTGTTCCAAATTCCAGTTCCAAATTGCAGGTCCAAATTCCACTTCTAAATTCCAATTTTAAATTTCACTTGCAAATTCCAGTTCCAAATTCCAATTCCAAATTCCACTTCTAAATTCGAGCTTCAAATTTCACTTCCAAAATCCAGTTCCAAATTAAAGTTCCAAATTCCTCTGACAAATTCCAGTTCTGCATTCCAATTCTAAATTTCACATCCAAATTCCAATTCCAAATTCCACTTCCAAATTCCAGTTCCAAATTCCATGTGCAAATTCCAGTTCTAAATTCGAATTCGAAATTTTACTTCCAAATTCCAGTTCCAACCGGCAATTACCAAATGCAATTCTAAAATCCACTTCCACAGTCCCGATCCTAATTCCCCTTCTGATTTCCTTTTCCACTTTCTGATACTATAATTCTCTTCCGCATGTCACACTTCAATTGCATCATGAAATTATGATTCCAGATTCAAATTACAACATATTGATAAAAGTCTCCTTTCTAAGTACCCTTTTAAATTTGTGTTCAAATAACACTTCCAAATTCAATTTCCAGTTTTCAATTCTAAATTCCAATTCCAAATTCCACTTCCAAATTCCAATTCCAAATTCCACTTCCAAATTCCACTTCCAAATTTCACTTCTAAATTCGAATTTCAAATTCCACTTCCAAATTCCACTTCCAAATTCCCCTCCCAAATTCCAGTTCTGAATTCCAATTCTAAATTTCACTTCCAAATTCCAGGTTCGAAATCCCAATTTTAAATTCCACTTCCAAATTCCACTTCCACATTCCAGTTCTAAAGTCCACTTCCAAATTCCACTTCCATATTCCAGTTCTAAATTCCAATTCCAAATTCCAATTCGAAATTCCAATTCAAAATTCCACTTCCAAATTCCACTTCCACATTCCAATTCGAAATTCCACTTCCATATTCCAATTCCAAATTCTGAGTCCAAAATACACTTCCAAATTCCAGTTCCAAATTCCCCTCCCAAATTCCAGTTCTGAATTCCACTTATAAATTCCACTTCCATATTCCAGTTCTAAATTCCACTTCCAAATTCCACTTCCATATTCCAGTTCTAAATTCCAATTCCAAATTCCACTTCCAAATTCCACTTCCACATTCCAATTCGAAAATCCACTTCCAAATTCCACTTCCATATTCCAATTAAAAATTCTTAGTCCAAAATACACTTCCAAATTCCGATTCCAAATTCTGCTTCCAAATTCCAGTTCCGAATTCCGTTTTGAAATTCCACTTCTAAATTCCAATTCTCAATTTCACTTCCAAATTTCAGTATCAAATTCAAATTCTAAATTCCAATTCCAAAATACAATTCCAAGCTCCAATTACCAAATAATTTTCGGAAATACACGTCCACAATCCCATTGCCAATTCCCCTTCTGATTTCCTTTTCCAATATCGGATACTATAATTCTCTTCCACATGTCCCACTTCAAGTGCATCCTGAAATTTTGATTCCAGATTCACATTGCCCCTTTTTAATAACATTCTGCTCTCTAAGTACTCTTGTAAATTTGTGTTTCAAATTCTAATTCCAAATTCCACCTGAAAATTCCACTTTAAACTCCCATTCTTAATTCCACTTCTAAATTCAGGTAACAAATTACAATTCTAAATGCCACTTCCAAATTCCACTTCCATATTCCAGTTCTAAATTCCAATTCTAAATTTCACTTCCAAATTCCAGTTCCAACCGCCAATTAACAAATGAAATTCGAAAATCCACTTCCACCGTCCCCATCCTACTTCCCCGTCTGATTCCCATTTCCAAATTCTGATACTCTAATTCTCTTCCACATGTCGCACTTCAATTGTATCCTGAAATTATGATTCCAGATTTAATTTTCTCATTTTGAATAAAATTCTTCTTTCTAAGTACTCTTGTAAATTTATGTTTCAAATTCCAATTCCAAATTTCACTTCCAAATTCCTGTTCCAAATTCCAATGGTAAATTCCAATTGCAAACTCCACTTCCAAATTCCACTCCTAAAGTCAAATTCCCAATTCTGCTTCAAAAATCCACTTCCAAATTCCCATTCCACATTCGAGTTCCAACCTCCAATTACCATGTGCAATTCAAAAATTCACTTACACTCACATTCCCAATTCCCCATCTGCTTTCCTATTCCAGTTTCTGATACTAGAATTCTCTTCCACATGTCGCATTTCAATTGCATACTGAAATGATGATTCCACATTCCAATTACAACTTATTAATAAAGTCTGCTTTCTAAGTACCCTTTAAAATTTGTGTTTCAAATTCCAATTCCAAATTCATTTTCCAAATTCCACTTCCAAATGGCAGTTCTAAATTCCACTTCCAAATTCCACTCCCAAATTCCAATTCTGAATTCCAATTCTAAATTTCACTTCCAAATTTCACGTTCGAAATTCCAATTTTAAATTACACTTTCAAATTCCACTTTCATATTCCAGTTCTAAATACCAATTCCAAATTTCAATTCGAAATTCCACTTCCAAATTCCACTTCCATATTCTAGTTCTAAATTCCAATTCCAAATTCTGATTCCAAAATTCACTTCCAAATGCCAATTCCAAATGCTGCTTCCAAATTCCACTTCTAAATTCCACTTCCAAATTCCACTTCCAAATTCCAATTTTACATTCCACTTCCAAATTCTACTTCCAAATTCAAGTACAAAATTCCAATTCCAAATTCCACTTCTAAATTCGAGTCTGAAATTCCACTTCCAAACTCCACTTCCAAATTCCTGTTCCAAATTCCAGTTCCAAATTGCAGGTCCAAATTCCACTTCTAAATTCCAATTTTAAATTTCACTTGCAAATTCCAGTTCCAAATTCCAATTCCAAATTCCACTTCTAAATTCGAGCTTCAAATTTCACTTCCAAAATCCAGTTCCAAATTAAAGTTCCAAATTCCTCTGACAAATTCCAGTTCTGCATTCCAATTCTAAATTTCACATCCAAATTCCAATTCCAAATTCCACTTCCAAATTCCAGTTCCAAATTCCATGTGCAAATTCCAGTTCTAAATTCGAATTCGAAATTTTACTTCCAAATTCCAGTTCCAACCGGCAATTACCAAATGCAATTCTAAAATCCACTTCCACAGTCCCGATCCTAATTCCCCTTCTGATTTCCTTTTCCACTTTCTGATACTATAATTCTCTTCCGCATGTCACACTTCAATTGCATCATGAAATTATGATTCCAGATTCAAATTACAACATATTGATAAAAGTCTCCTTTCTAAGTACCCTTTTAAATTTGTGTTCAAATAACACTTCCAAATTCAATTTCCAATTTTCAATTCTAAATTCCAATTCCAAATTCCACTTCCAAATTCCAATTCCAAATTCCACTTCCAAATTCCACTTCCAAATTTCACTTCTAAATTCGAATTTCAAATTCCACTTCCAAATTCCCCTCCCAAATTCCAGTTCTGAATTCCAATTCTAAATTTCACTTCCAAATTCCAGGTTCGAAATCCCAATTTTAAATTCCACTTCCAAATTCCACTTCCACATTCCAGTTCTAAAGTCCACTTCCAAATTCCACTTCCATATTCCAGTTCTAAATTCCAATTCCAAATTCCAATTCGAAATTCCAATTCAAAATTCCACTTCCAAATTTCACTTCCACATTCCAATTCGAAATTCCACTTCCATATTCCAATTCAAAATTCTGAGTCCAAAATACACTTCCAAATTCCAGTTCCAACTTCCCCTCCCAAATTCCAGTTCTGAATTCCACTTATAAATTTCACTTCCAAATTCCAGGTTCGAAATCCCAATTTTAAATTCCACTTCCATATTCCAGTTCTAAATTCCACTTCCAAATTCCACTTCCATATTCCAGTTCTAAATTCCAATTCCAAATTCCAATTCCAAATTCCACTTCCAAATTCCACTTCCACATTCCAATTCGAAATTCCACTTCCAAATTCAGGTAACAAATTACAATCCTAAATTCCACTTCCAAATTCCACTTCCATATTCCAGTTCTAAATTCCAATTCTAAATTTCACTTCCAAATTCCAGTTCCAACCGCCAATTAACAAATGAAATTCGAAAATCCACTTCCACCGTCCCCATCCTACTTCCCCGTCTGATTCCCATTTCCAAATTCTGATACTCTAATTCTCTTCCACATGTCGCACTTCAATTGTATCCTGAAATTATGATTCCAGATTTAATTTTCTCATTTTGAATAAAATTCTTCTTTCTAAGTACTCTTGTAAATTTATGTTTCAAATTCCAATTCCAAATTTCACTTCCAAATTCCTGTTCCAAATTCCAATGGTAAATTCCAATTGCAAACTCCACTTCCAAATTCCACTCCTAAAGTCAAATTCCCAATTCTGCTTCAAAAATCCACTTCCAAATTCCCATTCCACATTCGAGTTCCAACCTCCAATTACCATGTGCAATTCAAAAATTCACTTACACTCCCATTCCCAATTCCCCATCTGCTTTCCTATTCCAGTTTCTGATACTAGAATTCTCTTCCACATGTCGCATTTCAATTGCATACTGAAATGATGATTCCACATTCCAATTACAACTTATTAATAAAGTCTGCTTTCTAAGTACCCTTTAAAATTTGTGTTTCAAATTCCAATTCCAAATTCATTTTCCAAATTCCACTTCCAAATGGCAGTTCTAAATTCCACTTCCAAATTCCACTCCCAAATTCCAATTCTGAATTCCAATTCTAAATTTCACTTCCAAATTTCACGTTTGAAATTCCAATTTTAAATTACACTTTCAAATTCCACTTTCATATTCCAGTTCTAAATACCAATTCCAAATTCCAATTCGAAATTCCACTTCCAAATTCCACTTCCATATTCTAGTTCTAAATTCCAATTCCAAATTCTGATTCCAAAATTCACTTCCAAATTCCAATTCCAAATGCTGCTTCCAAATTCCACTTCTAAATTCCACTTCCAAATTCCACTTCCAAATTCCAATTTTACATTCCACTTCCAAATTCCACTTCCATATTGCAGTTCTAAATTGCAATTCCAAGTTCCCATTCAAAATTCCAATTCTAAATTCCACTTCCAAATTCCACTTCCATATTCCAGTTCTAAATTCCAATTCCAAATTCTGATTCCAAAATCCACTTCCAAATTCCAATTCCAAATTCTGCTTCCAAATTCCAGTTCTAAATTACAATTCTAAGTTTCCCTTCCGAATTCCAGTTCCAAATTCCACTTCCAAATTCCAGTTCTAAATTTTAACTCTAAATTTCATTTGAAAATTTCAGTATCAAATTCCACTTCTAAATTCCAATTCAAAATTCCAGTTCCAACCTCCAATAACCAAACGCAGGTCGAAATTCCACTTACACAATCCCGTTCCCAATTTCCCTTCTGATTTCCTTTTCCAATTTCTGATATTATAATTCTCTTCCACATGTCGCACTTTATTGGCTTCCTGAAATTATGATTCCAGATTGATATTACACCTTATCGATAACAGTTTGCTTTCTATGTACCCTTGTAAATTTGTGTTTCAAAAACACTTCCAACTTCAATTTCAAAATTCCAATTCTACATTCCACTTCCAAATTCCACTTGCAAATTCCAGTTCGAAATTCTAGTTCTAAATTCCAATTCCAAATTCGAAATTTAAATTCCAATTACAAATTCCACTTCTAAATTCGAATTTAAAATTCCACTTCTAAATTCCCGTTCCAAATTGAAGTTCCATATTCCACTTCCAAATTCCAGTTCGAAATTACAATTCTAAATTCCATTTCAAAATTCCGCCTCCATATTCCAGTTCTAAATTCCAACTCCAAATTCCAATTCAAAATGCCAATTCCAAATTCCACTTCCAAATTTTACTTCCATATTCCAGTTCTAAATTCCAATTCCAAATTATGCTTCAAAAACCCACTTCCAAATTCCAATTCCAAATTCTACTTCCAAATTTCAGGTCGAAATTGCACTTCCAAATTCCAGTTCTAAATTCAAATTCTAAATTTCACTGAGAAATTCCAGTTCCAACTACCAATTAACAAATGAAATTCTAAAAACCACTTCCACTGTCCCCATCAAAATTCGCCAACTGACTCCTTTTTCCAAATTCTGATCCTCTAATACTCTTCCACATGATGCACTTCAATTGCATCCTTAAATTATTATTCCAGATTCAGTTTTCACATTTTAAATAAAATTCTGCTTTCTAAGTACCCTTGTAAATTTATGTTTCAAATTCCAATTCCCAATTTCACTTCCAAATTCCAGTTCCAAATTCCAGAACTAAATTCCACTTCCAAATTCCAGTTCCACATTCCAATTCTAAGTTCCAATTCCAAATTAAACTCCCAAATTCCACTTCTAAATTCAAATCCCAATGCTGTTTCAAAATCCACTTCCAAATTCCATTTGTAAATTCAAGTTTCAAGTTCAACTTCCAAATTCCAGTTCCAAATTGAAGGTCCAAATTCCACTTCCAAACTCCAGTTCGAAATTCCAATTCTAAATTCCACTTCCAAATTCCACTCCCATATTCCATTTCTGAATTTCAATTCCAAATTCCCATTCAAAATTCAAATCTAAATTCCACTTCCAAATTCCACTTCCATATTCCAGTTCTAAATTCCAATTCCAAATTATGCTTCAAAAACCCACTTCCAAATTCCAATTCCAAATTCTACTTCCAAATTTCAGGTCGAAATTGCACTTCCAAATTCCAGTTCTAAATTCAAATTCTAAATTTCACTGAGAAATTCCAGTTCCAACTGCCAATTAACAAATGAAATTCTAAAAACCACTTCCACTGTCCCCATCAAAATTCGCCAACTGACTCCTTTTTCCAAATTCTGATCCTCTAATACTCTTCCACATGATGCACTTCAATTGCATCCTTAAATTATTATTCCAGATTCAGTTTTCACATTTTAAATAAAATTCTGCTTTCTAAGTACCCTTGTAAATTTATGTTTCAAATTCCAATTCCCAATTTCACTTCCAAATTCCAGTTCCAAATTCCAGAACTAAATTCCACTTCCAAATTCCAGTTCCACATTCCAATTCTAAGTTCCAATTCCAAATTAAACTCCCAAATTCCACTTCTAAATTCAAATCCCAATGCTGTTTCAAAATCCACTTCCAAATTCCATTTGTAAATTCAAGTTTCAAGTTCAACTTCCAAATTCCAGTTCCAAATTGAAGGTCCAAATTCCACTTCCAAACTCCAGTTCGAAATTCCAATTCTAAATTCCACTTCCAAATTCCACTCCCATATTCCATTTCTGAATTCCAATTCCAAATTCCCATTCGAAATTCAAATCTAAATTCCACTTCCAAATTCCACTTCCATATTCCAGTTCTAAATTCCAATTCCAAATTCTGATTCCAAAATCCACTTCCAAATTAGAAATTCAAATTCTACTTCGAAATTCCACTTCCAAATTCTACTTCCAAATTCCAATTCCAAACTCTACTTCCAAATTCCAATTCTAAATTTCACTTCCAAATTTCACTTCCAAATTCCACTCCCAAATTCCACTTCTAAATTCAAATCCCAATTCTGTTTCAAAAATCCACTTCCAAATTCCAATTCCAAATTCCATTTCTAAATTCGAGTTGCAAATTCCACTTCCAAATTCCAGTTCCAAATTGAAGGTCCAAATTCCACTTCCAAATTCCAGTTCGGATTTCAAATTCTAAATTTCACTTCCAAACTCCAGTTCGAAATTCCAATTCTAAATTCCACTTCCAAATTCCACTCCCATATTCCAGTTCTAAATTCCAATTCCAAATTCTGATTCCAAAATCCACTTCCAAATTCAAATTCCAAATTCTACTTCCAAATTCCAATTCTAAATTACAATTCTAAATTTCACTTCCAAATTCCAGTTCCAAATTCCACTTCCAAATTCCAGTTCTACATTTCCACTCTAAATTTCACTTTAAAATTTCAGTATCAAATTCCACTTCTAAATTCCAATTTAAAATTCCAGTTCCAACCTCCAATTACCAAACGCAGGTCGAAAATTCACTTACACAATCCCGTTCCCAATTTCCCTTCTGATTTCCTTTTCCAGTTTCTGATATTATAATTCTCTTCCACATGTCGCACTTCAATGGCTTCCTGAAATTATGATTCAAGATTGAATTTACTCCTTATCAATAAAAGTTTGCAATCTATGTACCCTTGTAAATTTGTGTTTCAAATAACACTTCCAATTCCAATTTCAAAATTCCAATTCTACATTCCACTTCCAAACTCCACTTGCAAATTCCAGTTCCAAATTCCAGTTCTAAATTCCAATTCCAAATTCCAAATCTAAATTCCAATTACAAATTCCAATTCCAAATTCTAATTCCAAATTCCACTTCTAAATTCGAATTTCAAATTCCACTTCTAAATTCCCGTTCCAAATTGAAGTTCCATATTCCACTTCCAAATTCCAGTTCGAAATTCCAATTCTAAATTCCACTTCAAAATTCCGCCTCCATATTCCAGTTCTAAATTCCAACTCCAAATTCCAATTCAAAATGCCAATTCCAAATTCCACTTTCAAATTTTACTTCCATATTTCAGTTCTAAATTCCAATTCCAAATTCTGATTCCAAAATCCACTTCCAAATTCCAATTCCAAATTCTACTTCCAAATTCCAATTCCAAATTCTACTTCCAAATTCCAATTCCAAATTCTACTTCAAAATTCCAATTTTAAATTACAATTCCAAATTTCGCTTCCAAATTCCAGTTCCAAATTCCACTTCCAAATTCCACTTCTACATTTCAACTCTAAATTTCACTTCAAAATTTCAGTATCAAATTCCACTTCTAAATTCCAATTCAAAATTCCAGTTCCAACCTCCAATTACCAGACGCAGGTCGAAAATTCACTTACACAATCCCGTTCCCAATTTCCCTTCTGATTTCCTTTTCCAGTTTCTGATATTATAATTCTCTTCCACATGTCGCACTTCAATGGCTTCCTGAAATTTTGATTCCAGATTGAAATTATACCTTATCGATAAAAGTTTGCTTTTTATGTACCCTTGTAAATTTGTGTTTCAAACAACACTTCCAATTTCAATTTCAAAATTCCAGTTCCAAATTCCAAATCTAAATTCCACTTCCAAATTCCAGTTCCAAATTACAATTCTAAATTACAATTGTAAATTTCACTTCCAAATTCCAGTTCCAAATTCCACTTCCAAATTCCAGTTCTACATTTCAACTCTAAATTTCACTTCAAAATTTCAGTGTCAAATTCCACTTCTAAATTCCAATTCAAAATTCCAGTTCCAAATTCCAGATCTAAATCCCACTTAGAAATTCCAACTCCAAATTCCAATTCTAAATTCTACTTCCAAATTCCAGTTGCAAATTGAAGGTCCAAATTCCAGTTCGGATTTCAAATTCTAAATTTCACTTCGAAACTCCAGTTCGAAATTGCAATTCCAAATTCCACTTCCAAATTCCACTTCCATATTGCAGTTCTAAATTGCAATTCCAAGTTCCCATTCAAAATTCCAATTCTAAATTCCACTTCCAAATTCCACTTCCATATTCCAGTTCTAAATTCCAATTCCAAATTCTGATTCCAAAATCCACTTCCAAATTCCAATTCCAAATTCTGCTTCCAAATTCCAGTTCTAAATTACAATTCTAAGTTTCCCTTCCGAATTCCAGTTCCAAATTCCACTTCCAAATTCCAGTTCTAAATTTTAACTCTAAATTTCATTTGAAAATTTCAGTATCAAATTCCACTTCTAAATTCCAATTCAAAATTCCAGTTCCAACCTCCAATAACCAAACGCAGGTCGAAATTCCACTTACACAATCCCGTTCCCAATTTCCCTTCTGATTTCCTTTTCCAATTTCTGATATTATAATTCTCTTCCACATGTCGCACTTTATTGGCTTCCTGAAATTATGATTCCAGATTGATATTACACCTTATCGATAACAGTTTGCTTTCTATGTACCCTTGTAAATTTGTGTTTCAAAAACACTTCCAACTTCAATTTCAAAATTCCAATTCTACATTCCACTTCCAAATTCCACTTGCAAATTCCAGTTCGAAATTCTAGTTCTAAATTCCAATTCCAAATTCGAAATTTAAATTCCAATTACAAATTCCACTTCTAAATTCGAATTTAAAATTCCACTTCTAAATTCCCGTTCCAAATTGAAGTTCCATATTCCACTTCCAAATTCCAGTTCGAAATTACAATTCTAAATTCCATTTCAAAATTCCGCCTCCATATTCCAGTTCTAAATTCCAACTCCAAATTCCAATTCAAAATGCCAATTCCAAATTCCACTTCCAAATTTTACTTCCATATTCCAGTTCTAAATTCCAATTCCAAATTATGCTTCAAAAACCCACTTCCAAATTCCAATTCCAAATTCTACTTCCAAATTTCAGGTCGAAATTGCACTTCCAAATTCCAGTTCTAAATTCAAATTCTAAATTTCACTGAGAAATTCCAGTTCCAACTGCCAATTAACAAATGAAATTCTAAAAACCACTTCCACTGTCCCCATCAAAATTCGCCAACTGACTCCTTTTTCCAAATTCTGATCCTCTAATACTCTTCCACATGATGCACTTCAATTGCATCCTTAAATTATTATTCCAGATTCAGTTTTCACATTCTAAATAAAATTCTGCTTTCTAAGTACCCTTGTAAATTTATGTTTCAAATTCCAATTCCCAATTTCACTTCCAAATTCCAGTTCCAAATTCCAGAACTAAATTCCACTTCCAAATTCCAGTTCCACATTCCAATTCTAAGTTCCAATTCCAAATTAAACTCCCAAATTCCACTTCTAAATTCAAATCCCAATGCTGTTTCAAAATCCACTTCCAAATTCCATTTGTAAATTCAAGTTTCAAGTTCAACTTCCAAATTCCAGTTCCAAATTGAAGGTCCAAATTCCACTTCCAAACTCCAGTTCGAAATTCCAATTCTAAATTCCACTTCCAAATTCCACTCCCATATTCCATTTCTGAATTTCAATTCCAAATTCCCATTCAAAATTCAAATCTAAATTCCACTTCCAAATTCCACTTCCATATTCCAGTTCTAAATTCCAATTCCAAATTATGCTTCAAAAACCCACTTCCAAATTCCAATTCCAAATTCTACTTCCAAATTTCAGGTCGAAATTGCACTTCCAAATTCCAGTTCTAAATTCAAATTCTAAATTTCACTGAGAAATTCCAGTTCCAACTGCCAATTAACAAATGAAATTCTAAAAACCACTTCCACTGTCCCCATCAAAATTCGCCAACTGACTCCTTTTTCCAAATTCTGATCCTCTAATACTCTTCCACATGATGCACTTCAATTGCATCCTTAAATTATTATTCCAGATTCAGTTTTCACATTCTAAATAAAATTCTGCTTTCTAAGTACCCTTGTAAATTTATGTTTCAAATTCCAATTCCCAATTTCACTTCCAAATTCCAGTTCCAAATTCCAGAACTAAATTCCACTTCCAAATTCCAGTTCCACATTCCAATTCTAAGTTCCAATTCCAAATTAAACTCCCAAATTCCACTTCTAAATTCAAATCCCAATGCTGTTTCAAAATCCACTTCCAAATTCCATTTGTAAATTCAAGTTTCAAGTTCAACTTCCAAATTCCAGTTCCAAATTGAAGGTCCAAATTCCACTTCCAAACTCCAGTTCGAAATTCCAATTCTAAATTCCACTTCCAAATTCCACTCCCATATTCCATTTCTGAATTCCAATTCCAAATTCCCATTCGAAATTCAAATCTAAATTCCACTTCCAAATTCCACTTCCATATTCCAGTTCTAAATTCCAATTCCAAATTCTGATTCCAAAATCCACTTCCAAATTAGAAATTCAAATTCTACTTCGAAATTCCACTTCCAAATTCTACTTCCAAATTCCAATTCCAAACTCTACTTCCAAATTCCAATTCTAAATTTCACTTCCAAATTTCACTTCCAAATTCCACTCCCAAATTCCACTTCTAAATTCAAATCCCAATTCTGTTTCAAAAATCCACTTCCAAATTCCAATTCCAAATTCCATTTCTAAATTCGAGTTGCAAATTCCACTTCCAAATTCCAGTTCCAAATTGAAGGTCCAAATTCCACTTCCAAATTCCAGTTCGGATTTCAAATTCTAAATTTCACTTCCAAACTCCAGTTCGAAATTCCAATTCTAAATTCCACTTCCAAATTCCACTCCCATATTCCAGTTCTAAATTCCAATTCCAAATTCTGATTCCAAAATCCACTTCCAAATTCAAATTCCAAATTCTACTTCCAAATTCCAATTCTAAATTACAATTCTAAATTTCACTTCCAAATTCCAGTTCCAAATTCCACTTCCAAATTCCAGTTCTACATTTCCACTCTAAATTTCACTTTAAAATTTCAGTATCAAATTCCACTTCTAAATTCCAATTTAAAATTCCAGTTCCAACCTCCAATTACCAAACGCAGGTCGAAAATTCACTTACACAATCCCGTTCCCAATTTCCCTTCTGATTTCCTTTTCCAGTTTCTGATATTATAATTCTCTTCCACATGTCGCACTTCAATGGCTTCCTGAAATTATGATTCAAGATTGAATTTACTCCTTATCAATAAAAGTTTGCAATCTATGTACCCTTGTAAATTTGTGTTTCAAATAACACTTCCAATTCCAATTTCAAAATTCCAATTCTACATTCCACTTCCAAACTCCACTTGCAAATTCCAGTTCCAAATTCCAGTTCTAAATTCCAATTCCAAATTCCAAATCTAAATTCCAATTACAAATTCCAATTCCAAATTCTAATTCCAAATTCCACTTCTAAATTCGAATTTCAAATTCCACTTCTAAATTCCCGTTCCAAATTGAAGTTCCATATTCCACTTCCAAATTCCAGTTCGAAATTCCAATTCTAAATTCCACTTCAAAATTCCGCCTCCATATTCCAGTTCTAAATTCCAACTCCAAATTCCAATTCAAAATGCCAATTCCAAATTCCACTTTCAAATTTTACTTCCATATTTCAGTTCTAAATTCCAATTCCAAATTCTGATTCCAAAATCCACTTCCAAATTCCAATTCCAAATTCTACTTCCAAATTCCAATTCCAAATTCTACTTCCAAATTCCAATTCCAAATTCTACTTCAAAATTCCAATTTTAAATTACAATTCCAAATTTCGCTTCCAAATTCCAGTTCCAAATTCCACTTCCAAATTCCACTTCTACATTTCAACTCTAAATTTCACTTCAAAATTTCAGTATCAAATTCCACTTCTAAATTCCAATTCAAAATTCCAGTTCCAACCTCCAATTACCAGACGCAGGTCGAAAATTCACTTACACAATCCCGTTCCCAATTTCCCTTCTGATTTCCTTTTCCAGTTTCTGATATTATAATTCTCTTCCACATGTCGCACTTCAATGGCTTCCTGAAATTTTGATTCCAGATTGAAATTATACCTTATCGATAAAAGTTTGCTTTTTATGTACCCTTGTAAATTTGTGTTTCAAACAACACTTCCAATTTCAATTTCAAAATTCCAGTTCCAAATTCCAAATCTAAATTCCACTTCCAAATTCCAGTTCCAAATTACAATTCTAAATTACAATTGTAAATTTCACTTCCAAATTCCAGTTCCAAATTCCACTTCCAAATTCCAGTTCTACATTTCAACTCTAAATTTCACTTCAAAATTTCAGTGTCAAATTCCACTTCTAAATTCCAATTCAAAATTCCAGTTCCAAATTCCAGATCTAAATCCCACTTAGAAATTCCAACTCCAAATTCCAATTCTAAATTCTACTTCCAAATTCCAGTTGCAAATTGAAGGTCCAAATTCCAGTTCGGATTTCAAATTCTAAATTTCACTTCGAAACTCCAGTTCGAAATTGCAATTCCAAATTCCACTTCCAAATTCCACTTCCATATTGCAGTTCTAAATTGCAATTCCAAGTTCCCATTCAAAATTCCAATTCTAAATTCCACTTCCAAATTCCACTTCCATATTCCAGTTCTAAATTCCAATTCCAAATTCTGATTCCAAAATCCACTTCCAAATTCCAATTCCAAATTCTGCTTCCAAATTCCAGTTCTAAATTACAATTCTAAGTTTCCCTTCCGAATTCCAGTTCCAAATTCCACTTCCAAATTCCAGTTCTAAATTTTAACTCTAAATTTCATTTGAAAATTTCAGTATCAAATTCCACTTCTAAATTCCAATTCAAAATTCCAGTTCCAACCTCCAATAACCAAACGCAGGTCGAAATTCCACTTACACAATCCCGTTCCCAATTTCCCTTCTGATTTCCTTTTCCAATTTCTGATATTATAATTCTCTTCCACATGTCGCACTTTATTGGCTTCCTGAAATTATGATTCCAGATTGATATTACACCTTATCGATAACAGTTTGCTTTCTATGTACCCTTGTAAATTTGTGTTTCAAAAACACTTCCAACTTCAATTTCAAAATTCCAATTCTACATTCCACTTCCAAATTCCACTTGCAAATTCCAGTTCGAAATTCTAGTTCTAAATTCCAATTCCAAATTCGAAATTTAAATTCCAATTACAAATTCCACTTCTAAATTCGAATTTAAAATTCCACTTCTAAATTCCCGTTCCAAATTGAAGTTCCATATTCCACTTCCAAATTCCAGTTCGAAATTACAATTCTAAATTCCATTTCAAAATTCCGCCTCCATATTCCAGTTCTAAATTCCAACTCCAAATTCCAATTCAAAATGCCAATTCCAAATTCCACTTCCAAATTTTACTTCCATATTCCAGTTCTAAATTCCAATTCCAAATTATGCTTCAAAAACCCACTTCCAAATTCCAATTCCAAATTCTACTTCCAAATTTCAGGTCGAAATTGCACTTCCAAATTCCAGTTCTAAATTCAAATTCTAAATTTCACTGAGAAATTCCAGTTCCAACTGCCAATTAACAAATGAAATTCTAAAAACCACTTCCACTGTCCCCATCAAAATTCGCCAACTGACTCCTTTTTCCAAATTCTGATCCTCTAATACTCTTCCACATGATGCACTTCAATTGCATCCTTAAATTATTATTCCAGATTCAGTTTTCACATTTTAAATAAAATTCTGCTTTCTAAGTACCCTTGTAAATTTATGTTTCAAATTCCAATTCCCAATTTCACTTCCAAATTCCAGTTCCAAATTCCAGAACTAAATTCCACTTCCAAATTCCAGTTCCACATTCCAATTCTAAGTTCCAATTCCAAATTAAACTCCCAAATTCCACTTCTAAATTCAAATCCCAATGCTGTTTCAAAATCCACTTCCAAATTCCATTTGTAAATTCAAGTTTCAAGTTCAACTTCCAAATTCCAGTTCCAAATTGAAGGTCCAAATTCCACTTCCAAACTCCAGTTCGAAATTCCAATTCTAAATTCCACTTCCAAATTCCACTCCCATATTCCATTTCTGAATTCCAATTCCAAATTCCCATTCAAAATTCAAATCTAAATTCCACTTCCAAATTCCACTTCCATATTCCAGTTCTAAATTCCAATTCCAAATTATGCTTCAAAAACCCACTTCCAAATTCCAATTCCAAATTCTACTTCCAAATTTCAGGTCGAAATTGCACTTCCAAATTCCAGTTCTAAATTCAAATTCTAAATTTCACTGAGAAATTCCAGTTCCAACTGCCAATTAACAAATGAAATTCTAAAAACCACTTCCACTGTCCCCATCAAAATTCGCCAACTGACTCCTTTTTCCAAATTCTGATCCTCTAATACTCTTCCACATGATGCACTTCAATTGCATCCTTAAATTATTATTCCAGATTCAGTTTTCACATTCTAAATAAAATTCTGCTTTCTAAGTACCCTTGTAAATTTATGTTTCAAATTCCAATTCCCAATTTCACTTCCAAATTCCAGTTCCAAATTCCAGAACTAAATTCCACTTCCAAATTCCAGTTCCACATTCCAATTCTAAGTTCCAATTCCAAATTAAACTCCCAAATTCCACTTCTAAATTCAAATCCCAATGCTGTTTCAAAATCCACTTCCAAATTCCATTTGTAAATTCAAGTTTCAAGTTCAACTTCCAAATTCCAGTTCCAAATTGAAGGTCCAAATTCCACTTCCAAACTCCAGTTCGAAATTCCAATTCTAAATTCCACTTCCAAATTCCACTCCCATATTCCATTTCTGAATTCCAATTCCAAATTCCCATTCGAAATTCAAATCTAAATTCCACTTCCAAATTCCACTTCCATATTCCAGTTCTAAATTCCAATTCCAAATTCTGATTCCAAAATCCACTTCCAAATTAGAAATTCAAATTCTACTTCGAAATTCCACTTCCAAATTCTACTTCCAAATTCCAATTCCAAACTCTACTTCCAAATTCCAATTCTAAATTTCACTTCCAAATTTCACTTCCAAATTCCACTCCCAAATTCCACTTCTAAATTCAAATCCCAATTCTGTTTCAAAAATCCACTTCCAAATTCCAATTCCAAATTCCATTTCTAAATTCGAGTTGCAAATTCCACTTCCAAATTCCAGTTCCAAATTGAAGGTCCAAATTCCACTTCCAAATTCCAGTTCGGATTTCAAATTCTAAATTTCACTTCCAAACTCCAGTTCGAAATTCCAATTCTAAATTCCACTTCCAAATTCCACTCCCATATTCCAGTTCTAAATTCCAATTCCAAATTCTGATTCCAAAATCCACTTCCAAATTCAAATTCCAAATTCTACTTCCAAATTCCAATTCTAAATTACAATTCTAAATTTCACTTCCAAATTCCAGTTCCAAATTCCACTTCCAAATTCCAGTTCTACATTTCCACTCTAAATTTCACTTTAAAATTTCAGTATCAAATTCCACTTCTAAATTCCAATTTAAAATTCCAGTTCCAACCTCCAATTACCAAACGCAGGTCGAAAATTCACTTACACAATCCCGTTCCCAATTTCCCTTCTGATTTCCTTTTCCAGTTTCTGATATTATAATTCTCTTCCACATGTCGCACTTCAATGGCTTCCTGAAATTATGATTCAAGATTGAATTTACTCCTTATCAATAAAAGTTTGCAATCTATGTACCCTTGTAAATTTGTGTTTCAAATAACACTTCCAATTCCAATTTCAAAATTCCAATTCTACATTCCACTTCCAAACTTCACTTGCAAATTCCAGTTCCAAATTCCAGTTCTAAATTCCAATTCCAAATTCCAAATCTAAATTCCAATTACAAATTCCAATTCCAAATTCTAATTCCAAATTCCACTTCTAAATTCGAATTTCAAATTCCACTTCTAAATTCCCGTTCCAAATTGAAGTTCCATATTCCACTTCCAAATTCCAGTTCGAAATTCCAATTCTAAATTCCACTTCAAAATTCCGCCTCCATATTCCAGTTCTAAATTCCAACTCCAAATTCCAATTCAAAATGCCAATTCCAAATTCCACTTTCAAATTTTACTTCCATATTTCAGTTCTAAATTCCAATTCCAAATTCTGATTCCAAAATCCACTTCCAAATTCCAATTCCAAATTCTACTTCCAAATTCCAATTCCAAATTCTACTTCCAAATTCCAATTCCAAATTCTACTTCCAAATTCCAATTTTAAATTACAATTCCAAATTTCGCTTCCAAATTCCAGTTCCAAATTCCACTTCCAAATTCCACTTCTACATTTCAACTCTAAATTTCACTTCAAAATTTCAGTATCAAATTCCACTTCTAAATTCCAATTCAAAATTCCAGTTCCAACCTCCAATTACCAGACGCAGGTCGAAAATTCACTTACACAATCCCGTTCCCAATTTCCCTTCTGATTTCCTTTTCCAGTTTCTGATATTATAATTCTCTTCCACATGTCGCACTTCAATGGCTTCCTGAAATTTTGATTCCAGATTGAAATTATACCTTATCGATAAAAGTTTGCTTTTTATGTACCCTTGTAAATTTGTGTTTCAAACAACACTTCCAATTTCAATTTCAAAATTCCAGTTCCAAATTCCAAATCTAAATTCCACTTCCAAATTCCAGTTCCAAATTACAATTCTAAATTACAATTCTAAATTTCACTTCCAAATTCCAGTTCCAAATTCCACTTCCAAATTCCAGTTCTACATTTCAACTCTAAATTTCACTTCAAAATTTCAGTGTCAAATTCCACTTCTAAATTCCAATTCAAAATTCCAGTTCCAAATTCCAGATCTAAATCCCACTTAGAAATTCCAACTCCAAATTCCAATTCTAAATTCTACTTCCAAATTCCAGTTGCAAATTGAAGGTCCAAATTCCAGTTCGGATTTCAAATTCTAAATTTCACTTCGAAACTCCAGTTCGAAATTGCAATTCCAAATTCCACTTCCAAATTCCACTTCCATATTGCAGTTCTAAATTGCAATTCCAAGTTCCCATTCAAAATTCCAATTCTAAATTCCACTTCCAAATTCCACTTCCATATTCCAGTTCTAAATTCCAATTCCAAATTCTGATTCCAAAATCCACTTCCAAATTCCAATTCCAAATTCTGCTTCCAAATTCCAGTTCTAAATTACAATTCTAAGTTTCCCTTCCGAATTCCAGTTCCAAATTCCACTTCCAAATTCCAGTTCTAAATTTTAACTCTAAATTTCATTTGAAAATTTCAGTATCAAATTCCACTTCTAAATTCCAATTCAAAATTCCATTTCCAACCTCCAATAACCAAACGCAGGTCGAAATTCCACTTACACAATCCCGTTCCCAATTTCCCTTCTGATTTCCTTTTCCAATTTCTGATATTATAATTCTCTTCCACATGTCGCACTTTATTGGCTTCCTGAAATTATGATTCCAGATTGATATTACACCTTATCGATAACAGTTTGCTTTCTATGTACCCTTGTAAATTTGTGTTTCAAAAACACTTCCAACTTCAATTTCAAAATTCCAATTCTACATTCCACTTCCAAATTCCACTTGCAAATTCCAGTTCGAAATTCTAGTTCTAAATTCCAATTCCAAATTCGAAATTTAAATTCCAATTACAAATTCCACTTCTAAATTCGAATTTAAAATTCCACTTCTAAATTCCCGTTCCAAATTGAAGTTCCATATTCCACTTCCAAATTCCAGTTCGAAATTACAATTCTAAATTCCATTTCAAAATTCCGCCTCCATATTCCAGTTCTAAATTCCAACTCCAAATTCCAATTCAAAATGCCAATTCCAAATTCCACTTCCAAATTTTACTTCCATATTCCAGTTCTAAATTCCAATTCCAAATTATGCTTCAAAAACCCACTTCCAAATTCCAATTCCAAATTCTACTTCCAAATTTCAGGTCGAAATTGCACTTCCAAATTCCAGTTCTAAATTCAAATTCTAAATTTCACTGAGAAATTCCAGTTCCAACTGCCAATTAACAAATGAAATTCTAAAAACCACTTCCACTGTCCCCATCAAAATTCGCCAACTGACTCCTTTTTCCAAATTCTGATCCTCTAATACTCTTCCACATGATGCACTTCAATTGCATCCTTAAATTATTATTCCAGATTCAGTTTTCACATTTTAAATAAAATTCTGCTTTCTAAGTACCCTTGTAAATTTATGTTTCAAATTCCAATTCCCAATTTCACTTCCAAATTCCAGTTCCAAATTCCAGAACTAAATTCCACTTCCAAATTCCAGTTCCACATTCCAATTCTAAGTTCCAATTCCAAATTAAACTCCCAAATTCCACTTCTAAATTCAAATCCCAATGCTGTTTCAAAATCCACTTCCAAATTCCATTTGTAAATTCAAGTTTCAAGTTCAACTTCCAAATTCCAGTTCCAAATTGAAGGTCCAAATTCCACTTCCAAACTCCAGTTCGAAATTCCAATTCTAAATTCCACTTCCAAATTCCACTCCCATATTCCATTTCTGAATTTCAATTCCAAATTCCCATTCAAAATTCAAATCTAAATTCCACTTCCAAATTCCACTTCCATATTCCAGTTCTAAATTCCAATTCCAAATTATGCTTCAAAAACCCACTTCCAAATTCCAATTCCAAATTCTACTTCCAAATTTCAGGTCGAAATTGCACTTCCAAATTCCAGTTCTAAATTCAAATTCTAAATTTCACTGAGAAATTCCAGTTCCAACTGCCAATTAACAAATGAAATTCTAAAAACCACTTCCACTGTCCCCATCAAAATTCGCCAACTGACTCCTTTTTCCAAATTCTGATCCTCTAATACTCTTCCACATGATGCACTTCAATTGCATCCTTAAATTATTATTCCAGATTCAGTTTTCACATTCTAAATAAAATTCTGCTTTCTAAGTACCCTTGTAAATTTATGTTTCAAATTCCAATTCCCAATTTCACTTCCAAATTCCAGTTCCAAATTCCAGAACTAAATTCCACTTCCAAATTCCAGTTCCACATTCCAATTCTAAGTTCCAATTCCAAATTAAACTCCCAAATTCCACTTCTAAATTCAAATCCCAATGCTGTTTCAAAATCCACTTCCAAATTCCATTTGTAAATTCAAGTTTCAAGTTCAACTTCCAAATTCCAGTTCCAAATTGAAGGTCCAAATTCCACTTCCAAACTCCAGTTCGAAATTCCAATTCTAAATTCCACTTCCAAATTCCACTCCCATATTCCATTTCTGAATTCCAATTCCAAATTCCCATTCGAAATTCAAATCTAAATTCCACTTCCAAATTCCACTTCCATATTCCAGTTCTAAATTCCAATTCCAAATTCTGATTCCAAAATCCACTTCCAAATTAGAAATTCAAATTCTACTTCGAAATTCCACTTCCAAATTCTACTTCCAAATTCCAATTCCAAACTCTACTTCCAAATTCCAATTCTAAATTTCACTTCCAAATTTCACTTCCAAATTCCACTCCCAAATTCCACTTCTAAATTCAAATCCCAATTCTGTTTCAAAAATCCACTTCCAAATTCCAATTCCAAATTCCATTTCTAAATTCGAGTTGCAAATTCCACTTCCAAATTCCAGTTCCAAATTGAAGGTCCAAATTCCACTTCCAAATTCCAGTTCGGATTTCAAATTCTAAATTTCACTTCCAAACTCCAGTTCGAAATTCCAATTCTAAATTCCACTTCCAAATTCCACTCCCATATTCCAGTTCTAAATTCCAATTCCAAATTCTGATTCCAAAATCCACTTCCAAATTCAAATTCCAAATTCTACTTCCAAATTCCAATTCTAAATTACAATTCTAAATTTCACTTCCAAATTCCAGTTCCAAATTCCACTTCCAAATTCCAGTTCTACATTTCCACTCTAAATTTCACTTTAAAATTTCAGTATCAAATTCCACTTCTAAATTCCAATTTAAAATTCCAGTTCCAACCTCCAATTACCAAACGCAGGTCGAAAATTCACTTACACAATCCCGTTCCCAATTTCCCTTCTGATTTCCTTTTCCAGTTTCTGATATTATAATTCTCTTCCACATGTCGCACTTCAATGGCTTCCTGAAATTATGATTCAAGATTGAATTTACTCCTTATCAATAAAAGTTTGCAATCTATGTACCCTTGTAAATTTGTGTTTCAAATAACACTTCCAATTCCAATTTCAAAATTCCAATTCTACATTCCACTTCCAAACTCCACTTGCAAATTCCAGTTCCAAATTCCAGTTCTAAATTCCAATTCCAAATTCCAAATCTAAATTCCAATTACAAATTCCAATTCCAAATTCTAATTCCAAATTCCACTTCTAAATTCGAATTTCAAATTCCACTTCTAAATTCCCGTTCCAAATTGAAGTTCCATATTCCACTTCCAAATTCCAGTTCGAAATTCCAATTCTAAATTCCACTTCAAAATTCCGCCTCCATATTCCAGTTCTAAATTCCAACTCCAAATTCCAATTCAAAATGCCAATTCCAAATTCCACTTTCAAATTTTACTTCCATATTTCAGTTCTAAATTCCAATTCCAAATTCTGATTCCAAAATCCACTTCCAAATTCCAATTCCAAATTCTACTTCCAAATTCCAATTCCAAATTCTACTTCCAAATTCCAATTCCAAATTCTACTTCCAAATTCCAATTTTAAATTACAATTCCAAATTTCGCTTCCAAATTCCAGTTCCAAATTCCACTTCCAAATTCCACTTCTACATTTCAACTCTAAATTTCACTTCAAAATTTCAGTATCAAATTCCACTTCTAAATTCCAATTCAAAATTCCAGTTCCAACCTCCAATTACCAGACGCAGGTCGAAAATTCACTTACACAATCCCGTTCCCAATTTCCCTTCTGATTTCCTTTTCCAGTTTCTGATATTATAATTCTCTTCCACATGTCGCACTTCAATGGCTTCCTGAAATTTTGATTCCAGATTGAAATTATACCTTATCGATAAAAGTTTGCTTTTTATGTACCCTTGTAAATTTGTGTTTCAAACAACACTTCCAATTTCAATTTCAAAATTCCAGTTCCAAATTCCAAATCTAAATTCCACTTCCAAATTCCAGTTCCAAATTACAATTCTAAATTACAATTGTAAATTTCACTTCCAAATTCCAGTTCCAAATTCCACTTCCAAATTCCAGTTCTACATTTCAACTCTAAATTTCACTTCAAAATTTCAGTGTCAAATTCCACTTCTAAATTCCAATTCAAAATTCCAGTTCCAAATTCCAGATCTAAATCCCACTTAGAAATTCCAACTCCAAATTCCAATTCTAAATTCTACTTCCAAATTCCAGTTGCAAATTGAAGGTCCAAATTCCAGTTCGGATTTCAAATTCTAAATTTCACTTCGAAACTCCAGTTCGAAATTGCAATTCCAAATTCCACTTCCAAATTCCACTTCCATATTGCAGTTCTAAATTGCAATTCCAAGTTCCCATTCAAAATTCCAATTCTAAATTCCACTTCCAAATTCCACTTCCATATTCCAGTTCTAAATTCCAATTCCAAATTCTGATTCCAAAATCCACTTCCAAATTCCAATTCCAAATTCTGCTTCCAAATTCCAGTTCTAAATTACAATTCTAAGTTTCCCTTCCGAATTCCAGTTCCAAATTCCACTTCCAAATTCCAGTTCTAAATTTTAACTCTAAATTTCATTTGAAAATTTCAGTATCAAATTCCACTTCTAAATTCCAATTCAAAATTCCAGTTCCAACCTCCAATAACCAAACGCAGGTCGAAATTCCACTTACACAATCCCGTTCCCAATTTCCCTTCTGATTTCCTTTTCCAATTTCTGATATTATAATTCTCTTCCACATGTCGCACTTTATTGGCTTCCTGAAATTATGATTCCAGATTGATATTACACCTTATCGATAACAGTTTGCTTTCTATGTACCCTTGTAAATTTGTGTTTCAAAAACACTTCCAACTTCAATTTCAAAATTCCAATTCTACATTCCACTTCCAAATTCCACTTGCAAATTCCAGTTCGAAATTCTAGTTCTAAATTCCAATTCCAAATTCGAAATTTAAATTCCAATTACAAATTCCACTTCTAAATTCGAATTTAAAATTCCACTTCTAAATTCCCGTTCCAAATTGAAGTTCCATATTCCACTTCCAAATTCCAGTTCGAAATTACAATTCTAAATTCCATTTCAAAATTCCGCCTCCATATTCCAGTTCTAAATTCCAACTCCAAATTCCAATTCAAAATGCCAATTCCAAATTCCACTTCCAAATTTTACTTCCATATTCCAGTTCTAAATTCCAATTCCAAATTATGCTTCAAAAACCCACTTCCAAATTCCAATTCCAAATTCTACTTCCAAATTTCAGGTCGAAATTGCACTTCCAAATTCCAGTTCTAAATTCAAATTCTAAATTTCACTGAGAAATTCCAGTTCCAACTGCCAATTAACAAATGAAATTCTAAAAACCACTTCCACTGTCCCCATCAAAATTCGCCAACTGACTCCTTTTTCCAAATTCTGATCCTCTAATACTCTTCCACATGATGCACTTCAATTGCATCCTTAAATTATTATTCCAGATTCAGTTTTCACATTCTAAATAAAATTCTGCTTTCTAAGTACCCTTGTAAATTTATGTTTCAAATTCCAATTCCCAATTTCACTTCCAAATTCCAGTTCCAAATTCCAGAACTAAATTCCACTTCCAAATTCCAGTTCCACATTCCAATTCTAAGTTCCAATTCCAAATTAAACTCCCAAATTCCACTTCTAAATTCAAATCCCAATGCTGTTTCAAAATCCACTTCCAAATTCCATTTGTAAATTCAAGTTTCAAGTTCAACTTCCAAATTCCAGTTCCAAATTGAAGGTCCAAATTCCACTTCCAAACTCCAGTTCGAAATTCCAATTCTAAATTCCACTTCCAAATTCCACTCCCATATTCCATTTCTGAATTCCAATTCCAAATTCCCATTCGAAATTCAAATCTAAATTCCACTTCCAAATTCCACTTCCATATTCCAGTTCTAAATTCCAATTCCAAATTCTGATTCCAAAATCCACTTCCAAATTAGAAATTCAAATTCTACTTCGAAATTCCACTTCCAAATTCTACTTCCAAATTCCAATTCCAAACTCTACTTCCAAATTCCAATTCTAAATTTCACTTCCAAATTTCACTTCCAAATTCCACTCCCAAATTCCACTTCTAAATTCAAATCCCAATTCTGTTTCAAAAATCCACTTCCAAATTCCAATTCCAAATTCCATTTCTAAATTCGAGTTGCAAATTCCACTTCCAAATTCCAGTTCCAAATTGAAGGTCCAAATTCCACTTCCAAATTCCAGTTCGGATTTCAAATTCTAAATTTCACTTCCAAACTCCAGTTCGAAATTCCAATTCTAAATTCCACTTCCAAATTCCACTCCCATATTCCAGTTCTAAATTCCAATTCCAAATTCTGATTCCAAAATCCACTTCCAAATTCAAATTCCAAATTCTACTTCCAAATTCCAATTCTAAATTACAATTCTAAATTTCACTTCCAAATTCCAGTTCCAAATTCCACTTCCAAATTCCAGTTCTACATTTCCACTCTAAATTTCACTTTAAAATTTCAGTATCAAATTCCACTTCTAAATTCCAATTTAAAATTCCAGTTCCAACCTCCAATTACCAAACGCAGGTCGAAAATTCACTTACACAATCCCGTTCCCAATTTCCCTTCTGATTTCCTTTTCCAGTTTCTGATATTATAATTCTCTTCCACATGTCGCACTTCAATGGCTTCCTGAAATTATGATTCAAGATTGAATTTACTCCTTATCAATAAAAGATTGCAATCTATGTACCCTTGTAAATTTGTGTTTCAAATAACACTTCCAATTCCAATTTCAAAATTCCAATTCTACATTCCACTTCCAAACTCCACTTGCAAATTCCAGTTCCAAATTCCAGTTCTAAATTCCAATTCCAAATTCCAAATCTAAATTCCAATTACAAATTCCAATTCCAAATTCTAATTCCAAATTCCACTTCTAAATTCGAATTTCAAATTCCACTTCTAAATTCCCGTTCCAAATTGAAGTTCCATATTCCACTTCCAAATTCCAGTTCGAAATTCCAATTCTAAATTCCACTTCAAAATTCCGCCTCCATATTCCAGTTCTAAATTCCAACTCCAAATTCCAATTCAAAATGCCAATTCCAAATTCCACTTTCAAATTTTACTTCCATATTTCAGTTCTAAATTCCAATTCCAAATTCTGATTCCAAAATCCACTTCCAAATTCCAATTCCAAATTCTGCTTCCAAATTCCAGTTCTAAATTACAATTCTAAGTTTCCCTTCCGAATTCCAGTTCCAAATTCCACTTCCAAATTCCAGTTCTAAATTTTAACTCTAAATTTCATTTGAAAATTTCAGTATCAAATTCCACTTCTAAATTCCAATTCAAAATTCCAGTTCCAACCTCCAATAACCAAACGCAGGTCGAAATTCCACTTACACAATCCCGTTCCCAATTTCCCTTCTGATTTCCTTTTCCAATTTCTGATATTATAATTCTCTTCCACATGTCGCACTTTATTGGCTTCCTGAAATTATGATTCCAGATTGATATTACACCTTATCGATAACAGTTTGCTTTCTATGTACCCTTGTAAATTTGTGTTTCAAAAACACTTCCAACTTCAATTTCAAAATTCCAATTCTACATTCCACTTCCAAATTCCACTTGCAAATTCCAGTTCGAAATTCTAGTTCTAAATTCCAATTCCAAATTCGAAATTTAAATTCCAATTACAAATTCCACTTCTAAATTCGAATTTAAAATTCCACTTCTAAATTCCCGTTCCAAATTGAAGTTCCATATTCCACTTCCAAATTCCAGTTCGAAATTACAATTCTAAATTCCATTTCAAAATTCCGCCTCCATATTCCAGTTCTAAATTCCAACTCCAAATTCCAATTCAAAATGCCAATTCCAAATTCCACTTCCAAATTTTACTTCCATATTCCAGTTCTAAATTCCAATTCCAAATTATGCTTCAAAAACCCACTTCCAAATTCCAATTCCAAATTCTACTTCCAAATTTCAGGTCGAAATTGCACTTCCAAATTCCAGTTCTAAATTCAAATTCTAAATTTCACTGAGAAATTCCAGTTCCAACTGCCAATTAACAAATGAAATTCTAAAAACCACTTCCACTGTCCCCATCAAAATTCGCCAACTGACTCCTTTTTCCAAATTCTGATCCTCTAATACTCTTCCACATGATGCACTTCAATTGCATCCTTAAATTATTATTCCAGATTCAGTTTTCACATTTTAAATAAAATTCTGCTTTCTAAGTACCCTTGTAAATTTATGTTTCAAATTCCAATTCCCAATTTCACTTCCAAATTCCAGTTCCAAATTCCAGAACTAAATTCCACTTCCAAATTCCAGTTCCACATTCCAATTCTAAGTTTCAATTCCAAATTAAACTCCCAAATTCCACTTCTAAATTCAAATCCCAATGCTGTTTCAAAATCCACTTCCAAATTCCATTTGTAAATTCAAGTTTCAAGTTCAACTTCCAAATTCCAGTTCCAAATTGAAGGTCCAAATTCCACTTCCAAACTCCAGTTCGAAATTCCAATTCTAAATTCCACTTCCAAATTCCACTCCCATATTCCATTTCTGAATTCCAATTCCAAATTCCCATTCAAAATTCAAATCTAAATTCCACTTCCAAATTCCACTTCCATATTCCAGTTCTAAATTCCAATTCCAAATTATGCTTCAAAAACCCACTTCCAAATTCCAATTCCAAATTCTACTTCCAAATTTCAGGTCGAAATTGCACTTCCAAATTCCAGTTCTAAATTCAAATTCTAAATTTCACTGAGAAATTCCAGTTCCAACTGCCAATTAACAAATGAAATTCTAAAAACCACTTCCACTGTCCCCATCAAAATTCGCCAACTGACTCCTTTTTCCAAATTCTGATCCTCTAATACTCTTCCACATGATGCACTTCAATTGCATCCTTAAATTATTATTCCAGATTCAGTTTTCACATTCTAAATAAAATTCTGCTTTCTAAGTACCCTTGTAAATTTATGTTTCAAATTCCAATTCCCAATTTCACTTCCAAATTCCAGTTCCAAATTCCAGAACTAAATTCCACTTCCAAATTCCAGTTCCACATTCCAATTCTAAGTTCCAATTCCAAATTAAACTCCCAAATTCCACTTCTAAATTCAAATCCCAATGCTGTTTCAAAATCCACTTCCAAATTCCATTTGTAAATTCAAGTTTCAAGTTCAACTTCCAAATTCCAGTTCCAAATTGAAGGTCCAAATTCCACTTCCAAACTCCAGTTCGAAATTCCAATTCTAAATTCCACTTCCAAATTCCACTCCCATATTCCATTTCTGAATTCCAATTCCAAATTCCCATTCGAAATTCAAATCTAAATTCCACTTCCAAATTCCACTTCCATATTCCAGTTCTAAATTCCAATTCCAAATTCTGATTCCAAAATCCACTTCCAAATTAGAAATTCAAATTCTACTTCGAAATTCCACTTCCAAATTCTACTTCCAAATTCCAATTCCAAACTCTACTTCCAAATTCCAATTCTAAATTTCACTTCCAAATTTCACTTCCAAATTCCACTCCCAAATTCCACTTCTAAATTCAAATCCCAATTCTGTTTCAAAAATCCACTTCCAAATTCCAATTCCAAATTCCATTTCTAAATTCGAGTTGCAAATTCCACTTCCAAATTCCAGTTCCAAATTGAAGGTCCAAATTCCACTTCCAAATTCCAGTTCGGATTTCAAATTCTAAATTTCACTTCCAAACTCCTGTTCGAAATTCCAATTCTAAATTCCACTTCCAAATTCCACTCCCATATTCCAGTTCTAAATTCCAATTCCAAATTCTGATTCCAAAATCCACTTCCAAATTCAAATTCCAAATTCTACTTCCAAATTCCAATTCTAAATTACAATTCTAAATTTCACTTCCAAATTCCAGTTCCAAATTCCACTTCCAAATTCCAGTTCTACATTTCCACTCTAAATTTCACTTTAAAATTTCAGTATCAAATTCCACTTCTAAATTCCAATTTAAAATTCCAGTTCCAACCTCCAATTACCAAACGCAGGTCGAAAATTCACTTACACAATCCCGTTCCCAATTTCCCTTCTGATTTCCTTTTCCAGTTTCTGATATTATAATTCTCTTCCACATGTCGCACTTCAATGGCTTCCTGAAATTATGATTCAAGATTGAATTTACTCCTTATCAATAAAAGTTTGCAATCTATGTACCCTTGTAAATTTGTGTTTCAAATAACACTTCCAATTCCAATTTCAAAATTCCAATTCTACATTCCACTTCCAAACTCCACTTGCAAATTCCAGTTCCAAATTCCAGTTCTAAATTCCAATTCCAAATTCCAAATCTAAATTCCAATTACAAATTCCAATTCCAAATTCTAATTCCAAATTCCACTTCTAAATTCGAATTTCAAATTCCACTTCTAAATTCCCGTTCCAAATTGAAGTTCCATATTCCACTTCCAAATTCCAGTTCGAAATTCCAATTCTAAATTCCACTTCAAAATTCCGCCTCCATATTCCAGTTCTAAATTCCAACTCCAAATTCCAATTCAAAATGCCAATTCCAAATTCCACTTTCAAATTTTACTTCCATATTTCAGTTCTAAATTCCAATTCCAAATTCTGATTCCAAAATCCACTTCCAAATTCCAATTCCAAATTCTGCTTCCAAATTCCAGTTCTAAATTACAATTCTAAGTTTCCCTTCCGAATTCCAGTTCCAAATTCCACTTCCAAATTCCAGTTCTAAATTTTAACTCTAAATTTCATTTGAAAATTTCAGTATCAAATTCCACTTCTAAATTCCAATTCAAAATTCCAGTTCCAACCTCCAATAACCAAACGCAGGTCGAAATTCCACTTACACAATCCCGTTCCCAATTTCCCTTCTGATTTCCTTTTCCAGTTTCTGATATTATAATTCTCTTCCACATGTCGCACTTTATTGGCTTCCTGAAATTATGATTCCAGATTGATATTACACCTTATCGATAACAGTTTGCTTTCTATGTACCCTTGTAAATTTGTGTTTCAAAAACACTTCCAACTTCAATTTCAAAATTCCAATTCTACATTCCACTTCCAAATTCCACTTGCAAATTCCAGTTCGAAATTCTAGTTCTAAATTCCAATTCCAAATTCGAAATTTAAATTCCAATTACAAATTCCACTTCTAAATTCGAATTTAAAATTCCACTTCTAAATTCCCGTTCCAAATTGAAGTTCCATATTCCACTTCCAAATTCCAGTTCGAAATTACAATTCTAAATTCCATTTCAAAATTCCGCCTCCATATTCCAGTTCTAAATTCCAACTCCAAATTCCAATTCAAAATGCCAATTCCAAATTCCACTTCCAAATTTTACTTCCATATTCCAGTTCTAAATTCCAATTCCAAATTATGCTTCAAAAACCCACTTCCAAATTCCAATTCCAAATTCTACTTCCAAATTTCAGGTCGAAATTGCACTTCCAAATTCCAGTTCTAAATTCAAATTCTAAATTTCACTGAGAAATTCCAGTTCCAACTGCCAATTAACAAATGAAATTCTAAAAACCACTTCCACTGTCCCCATCAAAATTCGCCAACTGACTCCTTTTTCCAAATTCTGATCCTCTAATACTCTTCCACATGATGCACTTCAATTGCATCCTTAAATTATTATTCCAGATTCAGTTTTCACATTTTAAATAAAATTCTGCTTTCTAAGTACCCTTGTAAATTTATGTTTCAAATTCCAATTCCCAATTTCACTTCCAAATTCCAGTTCCAAATTCCAGAACTAAATTCCACTTCCAAATTCCAGTTCCACATTCCAATTCTAAGTTTCAATTCCAAATTAAACTCCCAAATTCCACTTCTAAATTCAAATCCCAATGCTGTTTCAAAATCCACTTCCAAATTCCATTTGTAAATTCAAGTTTCAAGTTCAACTTCCAAATTCCAGTTCCAAATTGAAGGTCCAAATTCCACTTCCAAACTCCAGTTCGAAATTCCAATTCTAAATTCCACTTCCAAATTCCACTCCCATATTCCATTTCTGAATTTCAATTCCAAATTCCCATTCAAAATTCAAATCTAAATTCCACTTCCAAATTCCACTTCCATATTCCAGTTCTAAATTCCAATTCCAAATTATGCTTCAAAAACCCACTTCCAAATTCCAATTCCAAATTCTACTTCCAAATTTCAGGTCGAAATTGCACTTCCAAATTCCAGTTCTAAATTCAAATTCTAAATTTCACTGAGAAATTCCAGTTCCAACTGCCAATTAACAAATGAAATTCTAAAAACCACTTCCACTGTCCCCATCAAAATTCGCCAACTGACTCCTTTTTCCAAATTCTGATCCTCTAATACTCTTCCACATGATGCACTTCAATTGCATCCTTAAATTATTATTCCAGATTCAGTTTTCACATTCTAAATAAAATTCTGCTTTCTAAGTACCCTTGTAAATTTATGTTTCAAATTCCAATTCCCAATTTCACTTCCAAATTCCAGTTCCAAATTCCAGAACTAAATTCCACTTCCAAATTCCAGTTCCACATTCCAATTCTAAGTTCCAATTCCAAATTAAACTCCCAAATTCCACTTCTAAATTCAAATCCCAATGCTGTTTCAAAATCCACTTCCAAATTCCATTTGTAAATTCAAGTTTCAAGTTCAACTTCCAAATTCCAGTTCCAAATTGAAGGTCCAAATTCCACTTCCAAACTCCAGTTCGAAATTCCAATTCTAAATTCCACTTCCAAATTCCACTCCCATATTCCATTTCTGAATTCCAATTCCAAATTCCCATTCGAAATTCAAATCTAAATTCCACTTCCAAATTCCACTTCCATATTCCAGTTCTAAATTCCAATTCCAAATTCTGATTCCAAAATCCACTTCCAAATTAGAAATTCAAATTCTACTTCGAAATTCCACTTCCAAATTCTACTTCCAAATTCCAATTCCAAACTCTACTTCCAAATTCCAATTCTAAATTTCACTTCCAAATTTCACTTCCAAATTCCACTCCCAAATTCCACTTCTAAATTCAAATCCCAATTCTGTTTCAAAAATCCACTTCCAAATTCCAATTCCAAATTCCATTTCTAAATTCGAGTTGCAAATTCCACTTCCAAATTCCAGTTCCAAATTGAAGGTCCAAATTCCACTTCCAAATTCCAGTTCGGATTTCAAATTCTAAATTTCACTTCCAAACTCCAGTTCGAAATTCCAATTCTAAATTCCACTTCCAAATTCCACTCCCATATTCCAGTTCTAAATTCCAATTCCAAATTCTGATTCCAAAATCCACTTCCAAATTCAAATTCCAAATTCTACTTCCAAATTCCAATTCTAAATTACAATTCTAAATTTCACTTCCAAATTCCAGTTCCAAATTCCACTTCCAAATTCCAGTTCTACATTTCCACTCTAAATTTCACTTTAAAATTTCAGTATCAAATTCCACTTCTAAATTCCAATTTAAAATTCCAGTTCCAACCTCCAATTACCAAACGCAGGTCGAAAATTCACTTACACAATCCCGTTCCCAATTTCCCTTCTGATTTCCTTTTCCAGTTTCTGATATTATAATTCTCTTCCACATGTCGCACTTCAATGGCTTCCTGAAATTATGATTCAAGATTGAATTTACTCCTTATCAATAAAAGTTTGCAATCTATGTACCCTTGTAAATTTGTGTTTCAAATAACACTTCCAATTCCAATTTCAAAATTCCAATTCTACATTCCACTTCCAAACTCCACTTGCAAATTCCAGTTCCAAATTCCAGTTCTAAATTCCAATTCCAAATTCCAAATCTAAATTCCAATTACAAATTCCAATTCCAAATTCTAATTCCAAATTCCACTTCTAAATTCGAATTTCAAATTCCACTTCTAAATTCCCGTTCCAAATTGAAGTTCCATATTCCACTTCCAAATTCCAGTTCGAAATTCCAATTCTAAATTCCACTTCAAAATTCCGCCTCCATATTCCAGTTCTAAATTCCAACTCCAAATTCCAATTCAAAATGCCAATTCCAAATTCCACTTTCAAATTTTACTTCCATATTTCAGTTCTAAATTCCAATTCCAAATTCTGATTCCAAAATCCACTTCCAAATTCCAATTCCAAATTCTACTTCCAAATTCCAATTCCAAATTCTACTTCCAAATTCCAATTCCAAATTCTACTTCCAAATTCCAATTTTAAATTACAATTCCAAATTTCGCTTCCAAATTCCAGTTCCAAATTCCACTTCCAAATTCCACTTCTACATTTCAACTCTAAATTTCACTTCAAAATTTCAGTATCAAATTCCACTTCTAAATTCCAATTCAAAATTCCAGTTCCAACCTCCAATTACCAGACGCAGGTCGAAAATTCACTTACACAATCCCGTTCCCAATTTCCCTTCTGATTTCCTTTTCCAGTTTCTGATATTATAATTCTCTTCCACATGTCGCACTTCAATGGCTTCCTGAAATTTTGATTCCAGATTGAAATTATACCTTATCGATAAAAGTTTGCTTTTTATGTACCCTTGTAAATTTGTGTTTCAAACAACACTTCCAATTTCAATTTCAAAATTCCAGTTCCAAATTCCAAATCTAAATTCCACTTCCAAATTCCAGTTCCAAATTACAATTCTAAATTACAATTGTAAATTTCACTTCCAAATTCCAGTTCCAAATTCCACTTCCAAATTCCAGTTCTACATTTCAACTCTAAATTTCACTTCAAAATTTCAGTGTCAAATTCCACTTCTAAATTCCAATTCAAAATTCCAGTTCCAAATTCCAGATCTAAATCCCACTTAGAAATTCCAACTCCAAATTCCAATTCTAAATTCTACTTCCAAATTCCAGTTGCAAATTGAAGGTCCAAATTCCAGTTCGGATTTCAAATTCTAAATTTCACTTCGAAACTCCAGTTCGAAATTGCAATTCCAAATTCCACTTCCAAATTCCACTTCCATATTGCAGTTCTAAATTGCAATTCCAAGTTCCCATTCAAAATTCCAATTCTAAATTCCACTTCCAAATTCCACTTCCATATTCCAGTTCTAAATTCCAATTCCAAATTCTGATTCCAAAATCCACTTCCAAATTCCAATTCCAAATTCTGCTTCCAAATTCCAGTTCTAAATTACAATTCTAAGTTTCCCTTCCAAATTCCAGTTCCAAATTCCACTTCCAAATTCCAGTTCTAAATTTTAACTCTAAATTTCATTTGAAAATTTCAGTATCAAATTCCACTTCTAAATTCCAATTCAAAATTCCAGTTCCAACCTCCAATAACCAAACGCAGGTCGAAATTCCACTTACACAATCCCGTTCCCAATTTCCCTTCTGATTTCCTTTTCCAATTTCTGATATTATAATTCTCTTCCACATGTCGCACTTTATTGGCTTCCTGAAATTATGATTCCAGATTGATATTACACCTTATCGATAACAGTTTGCTTTCTATGTACCCTTGTAAATTTGTGTTTCAAAAACACTTCCAACTTCAATTTCAAAATTCCAATTCTACATTCCACTTCCAAATTCCACTTGCAAATTCCAGTTCGAAATTCTAGTTCTAAATTCCAATTCCAAATTCGAAATTTAAATTCCAATTACAAATTCCACTTCTAAATTCGAATTTAAAATTCCACTTCTAAATTCCCGTTCCAAATTGAAGTTCCATATTCCACTTCCAAATTCCAGTTCGAAATTACAATTCTAAATTCCATTTCAAAATTCCGCCTCCATATTCCAGTTCTAAATTCCAACTCCAAATTCCAATTCAAAATGCCAATTCCAAATTCCACTTCCAAATTTTACTTCCATATTCCAGTTCTAAATTCCAATTCCAAATTATGCTTCAAAAACCCACTTCCAAATTCCAATTCCAAATTCTACTTCCAAATTTCAGGTCGAAATTGCACTTCCAAATTCCAGTTCTAAATTCAAATTCTAAATTTCACTGAGAAATTCCAGTTCCAACTGCCAATTAACAAATGAAATTCTAAAAACCACTTCCACTGTCCCCATCAAAATTCGCCAACTGACTCCTTTTTCCAAATTCTGATCCTCTAATACTCTTCCACATGATGCACTTCAATTGCATCCTTAAATTATTATTCCAGATTCAGTTTTCACATTTTAAATAAAATTCTGCTTTCTAAGTACCCTTGTAAATTTATGTTTCAAATTCCAATTCCCAATTTCACTTCCAAATTCCAGTTCCAAATTCCAGAACTAAATTCCACTTCCAAATTCCAGTTCCACATTCCAATTCTAAGTTTCAATTCCAAATTAAACTCCCAAATTCCACTTCTAAATTCAAATCCCAATGCTGTTTCAAAATCCACTTCCAAATTCCATTTGTAAATTCAAGTTTCAAGTTCAACTTCCAAATTCCAGTTCCAAATTGAAGGTCCAAATTCCACTTCCAAACTCCAGTTCGAAATTCCAATTCTAAATTCCACTTCCAAATTCCACTCCCATATTCCATTTCTGAATTCCAATTCCAAATTCCCATTCAAAATTCAAATCTAAATTCCACTTCCAAATTCCACTTCCATATTCCAGTTCTAAATTCCAATTCCAAATTCTGATTCCAAAATCCACTTCCAAATTCCAATTCCAAAATCCACTTCCAAATTCTAATTCTAAATTCTACTTCCAAATTCCAATTCCAAATTCTACTTCCAAATTCCAGTTGCAAATTGAAGGTTCAAATTCCACTTCCAAATTCCAATTCGGATGTCAAATTCTAAATTTCACTTCCAGACTCCAGTCCAAAATCCCAATTCTAAATTCCACTTACAAATTCCACTTCCATATTCCAGTTCTAAATTCCAATTCCAAATTCTGATTCCAAAATCCACTTCCAAATTCCAATTCCAAATTCTGCTTCCAAATTCCAGTTCTAAATTACAATTCTAAGTTTCCCTTCCGAATTCCAGTTCCAAACTCCACTTCCAAATTCCAGTTCTAAATTTTAACTCTAAATTTCATTTGAAAATTTCAGTATCAAATTCCACTTCTAAATTCCAATTCAAAATTCCATTTCCAACCTCCAATAACCAAACGCAGGTCGAAATTCCACTTACACAATCCCGTTCCCAATTTCCCTTCTGATTTCCTTTTCCAATTTCTGATATTATAATTCTCTTCCACATGTCGCACTTTATTGGCTTCCTGAAATTATGATTCCAGATTGATATTACACCTTATCGATAACAGTTTGCTTTCTATGTACCCTTGTAAATTTGTGTTTCAAAAACACTTCCAACTTCAATTTCAAAATTCCAATTCTACATTCCACTTCCAAATTCCACTTGCAAATTCCAGTTCGAAATTCTAGTTCTAAATTCCAATTCCAAATTCGAAATTTAAATTCCAATTACAAATTCCACTTCTAAATTCGAATTTAAAATTCCACTTCTAAATTCCCGTTCCAAATTGAAGTTCCATATTCCACTTCCAAATTCCAGTTCGAAATTACAATTCTAAATTCCATTTCAAAATTCCGCCTCCATATTCCAGTTCTAAATTCCAACTCCAAATTCCAATTCAAAATGCCAATTCCAAATTCCACTTCCAAATTTTACTTCCATATTCCAGTTCTAAATTCCAATTCCAAATTAGGCTTCAAAAACCCACTTCCAAATTCCAATTCCAAATTCTACTTCCAAATTTCAGGTCGAAATTGCACTTCCAAATTCCAGTTCTAAATTCAAATTCTAAATTTCACTGAGAAATTCCAGTTCCAACTGCCAATTAACAAATGAAATTCTAAAAACCACTTCCACTGTCCCCATCAAAATTCGCCAACTGACTCCTTTTTCCAAATTCTGATCCTCTAATACTCTTCCACATGATGCACTTCAATTGCATCCTTAAATTATTATTCCAGATTCAGTTTTCACATTTTAAATAAAATTCTGCTTTCTAAGTACCCTTGTAAATTTATGTTTCAAATTCCAATTCCCAATTTCACTTCCAAATTCCAGTTCCAAATTCCAGAACTAAATTCCACTTCCAAATTCCAGTTCCACATTCCAATTCTAAGTTCCAATTCCAAATTAAACTCCCAAATTCCACTTCTAAATTCAAATCCCAATGCTGTTTCAAAATCCACTTCCAAATTCCATTTGTAAATTCAAGTTTCAAGTTCAACTTCCAAATTCCAGTTCCAAATTGAAGGTCCAAATTCCACTTCCAAACTCCAGTTCGAAATTCCAATTCTAAATTCCACTTCCAAATTCCACTCCCATATTCCATTTCTGAATTCCAATTCCAAATTCCCATTCAAAATTCAAATCTAAATTCCACTTCCAAATTCCACTTCCATATTCCAGTTCTAAATTCCAATTCCAAATTCTGATTCCAAAATCCACTTCCAAATTCCAATTCCAAAATCCACTTTCAAATTCTAATTCCAAATTCTACTTCCAAATTCCAATTCCAAATTCTACTTCCAAATTCCAGTTGCAAATTGAAGGTTCAAATTCCACTTCCAAATTCCAATTCGGATGTCAAATTCTAAATTTCACTTCCAGACTCCAGTCCAAAATCCCAATTCTAAATTCCACTTACAAATTCCACTTCCATATTCCAGTTCTAAATTCCAATTCCAAATTCTGATTCCAAAATCCACTTCCAAATTCCAATTCCAAATTCTGCTTCCAAATTCCAGTTCTAAATTACAATTCTAAGTTTCCCTTCCGAATTCCAGTTCCAAATTCCACTTCCAAATTCCAGTTCTAAATTTTAACTCTAAATTTCATTTGAAAATTTCAGTATCAAATTCCACTTCTAAATTCCAATTCAAAATTCCAGTTCCAACCTCCAATAACCAAACGCAGGTCGAAATTCCACTTACACAATCCCGTTCCCAATTTCCCTTCTGATTTCCTTTTCCAATTTCTGATATTATAATTCTCTTCCACATGTCGCACTTTATTGGCTTCCTGAAATTATGATTCCAGATTGATATTACACCTTATCGATAACAGTTTGCTTTCTATGTACCCTTGTAAATTTGTGTTTCAAAAACACTTCCAACTTCAATTTCAAAATTCCAATTCTACATTCCACTTCCAAATTCCACTTGCAAATTCCAGTTCGAAATTCTAGTTCTAAATTCCAATTCCAAATTCGAAATTTAAATTCCAATTACAAATTCCACTTCTAAATTCGAATTTAAAATTCCACTTCTAAATTCCCGTTCCAAATTGAAGTTCCATATTCCACTTCCAAATTCCAGTTCGAAATTACAATTCTAAATTCCATTTCAAAATTCCGCCTCCATATTCCAGTTCTAAATTCCAACTCCAAATTCCAATTCAAAATGCCAATTCCAAATTCCACTTCCAAATTTTACTTCCATATTCCAGTTCTAAATTCCAATTCCAAATTATGCTTCAAAAACCCACTTCCAAATTCCAATTCCAAATTCTACTTCCAAATTTCAGGTCGAAATTGCACTTCCAAATTCCAGTTCTAAATTCAAATTCTAAATTTCACTGAGAAATTCCAGTTCCAACTGCCAATTAACAAATGAAATTCTAAAAACCACTTCCACTGTCCCCATCAAAATTCGCCAACTGACTCCTTTTTCCAAATTCTGATCCTCTAATACTCTTCCACATGATGCACTTCAATTGCATCCTTAAATTATTATTCCAGATTCAGTTTTCACATTTTAAATAAAATTCTGCTTTCTAAGTACCCTTGTAAATTTATGTTTCAAATTCCAATTCCCAATTTCACTTCCAAATTCCAGTTCCAAATTCCAGAACTAAATTCCACTTCCAAATTCCAGTTCCACATTCCAATTCTAAGTTTCAATTCCAAATTAAACTCCCAAATTCCACTTCTAAATTCAAATCCCAATGCTGTTTCAAAATCCACTTCCAAATTCCATTTGTAAATTCAAGTTTCAAGTTCAACTTCCAAATTCCAGTTCCAAATTGAAGGTCCAAATTCCACTTCCAAACTCCAGTTCGAAATTCCAATTCTAAATTCCACTTCCAAATTCCACTCCCATATTCCATTTCTGAATTCCAATTCCAAATTCCCATTCAAAATTCAAATCTAAATTCCACTTCCAAATTCCACTTCCATATTCCAGTTCTAAATTCCAATTCCAAATTCTGATTCCAAAATCCACTTCCAAATTCCAATTCCAAAATCCACTTTCAAATTCTAATTCCAAATTCTACTTCCAAATTCCAATTCCAAATTCTACTTCCAAATTCCAGTTGCAAATTGAAGGTTCAAATTCCACTTCCAAATTCCAATTCGGATGTCAAATTCTAAATTTCACTTCCAGACTCCAGTCCAAAATCCCAATTCTAAATTCCACTTACAAATTCCACTTCCATATTCCAGTTCTAAATTCCAATTCCAAATTCTGATTCCAAAATCCACTTCCAAATTCCAATTCCAAATTCTGCTTCCAAATTCCAGTTCTAAATTACAATTCTAAGTTTCCCTTCCGAATTCCAGTTCCAAACTCCACTTCCAAATTCCAGTTCTAAATTTTAACTCTAAATTTCATTTGAAAATTTCAGTATCAAATTCCACTTCTAAATTCCAATTCAAAATTCCATTTCCAACCTCCAATAACCAAACGCAGGTCGAAATTCCACTTACACAATCCCGTTCCCAATTTCCCTTCTGATTTCCTTTTCCAATTTCTGATATTATAATTCTCTTCCACATGTCGCACTTTATTGGCTTCCTGAAATTATGATTCCAGATTGATATTACACCTTATCGATAACAGTTTGCTTTCTATGTACCCTTGTAAATTTGTGTTTCAAAAACACTTCCAACTTCAATTTCAAAATTCCAATTCTACATTCCACTTCCAAATTCCACTTGCAAATTCCAGTTCGAAATTCTAGTTCTAAATTCCAATTCCAAATTCGAAATTTAAATTCCAATTACAAATTCCACTTCTAAATTCGAATTTAAAATTCCACTTCTAAATTCCCGTTCCAAATTGAAGTTCCATATTCCACTTCCAAATTCCAGTTCGAAATTACAATTCTAAATTCCATTTCAAAATTCCGCCTCCATATTCCAGTTCTAAATTCCAACTCCAAATTCCAATTCAAAATGCCAATTCCAAATTCCACTTCCAAATTTTACTTCCATATTCCAGTTCTAAATTCCAATTCCAAATTATGCTTCAAAAACCCACTTCCAAATTCCAATTCCAAATTCTACTTCCAAATTTCAGGTCGAAATTGCACTTCCAAATTCCAGTTCTAAATTCAAATTCTAAATTTCACTGAGAAATTCCAGTTCCAACTGCCAATTAACAAATGAAATTCTAAAAACCACTTCCACTGTCCCCATCAAAATTCGCCAACTGACTCCTTTTTCCAAATTCTGATCCTCTAATACTCTTCCACATGATGCACTTCAATTGCATCCTTAAATTATTATTCCAGATTCAGTTTTCACATTTTAAATAAAATTCTGCTTTCTAAGTACCCTTGTAAATTTATGTTTCAAATTCCAATTCCCAATTTCACTTCCAAATTCCAGTTCCGAATTCCAGAACTAAATTCCACTTCCAAATTCCAGTTCCACATTCCAATTCTAAGTTCCAATTCCAAATTAAACTCCCAAATTCCACTTCTAAATTCAAATCCCAATGCTGTTTCAAAATCCACTTCCAAATTCCATTTGTAAATTCAAGTTTCAAGTTCAACTTCCAAATTCCAGTTCCAAATTGAAGGTCCAAATTCCACTTCCAAACTCCAGTTCGAAATTCCAATTCTAAATTCCACTTCCAAATTCCACTCCCATATTCCATTTCTGAATTCCAATTCCAAATTCCCATTCAAAATTCAAATCTAAATTCCACTTCCAAATTCCACTTCCATATTCCAGTTCTAAATTCCAATTCCAAATTCTGATTCCAAAATCCACTTCCAAATTCCAATTCCAAAATCCACTTTCAAATTCTAATTCCAAATTCTACTTCCAAATTCCAATTCCAAATTCTACTTCCAAATTCCAGTTGCAAATTGAAGGTTCAAATTCCACTTCCAAATTCCAATTCGGATGTCAAATTCTAAATTTCACTTCCAGACTCCAGTCCAAAATCCCAATTCTAAATTCCACTTACAAATTCCACTTCCATATTCCAGTTCTAAATTCCAATTCCAAATTCTGATTCCAAAATCCACTTCCAAATTCCAATTCCAAATTCTGCTTCCAAATTCCAGTTCTAAATTACAATTCTAAGTTTCCCTTCCGAATTCCAGTTCCAAATTCCACTTCTAAATTCCAGTTCTAAATTTTAACTCTAAATTTCATTTGAAAATTTCAGTATCAAATTCCACTTCTAAATTCCAATTCAAAATTCCAGTTCCAACCTCCAATAACCAAACGCAGGTCGAAATTCCACTTACACAATCCCGTTCCCAATTTCCCTTCTGATTTCCTTTTCCAATTTCTGATATTATAATTCTCTTCCACATGTCGCACTTTATTGGCTTCCTGAAATTATGATTCCAGATTGATATTACACCTTATCGATAACAGTTTGCTTTCTATGTACCCTTGTAAATTTGTGTTTCAAAAACACTTCCAACTTCAATTTCAAAATTCCAATTCTACATTCCACTTCCAAATTCCACTTGCAAATTCCAGTTCGAAATTCTAGTTCTAAATTCCAATTCCAAATTCGAAATTTAAATTCCAATTACAAATTCCACTTCTAAATTCGAATTTAAAATTCCACTTCTAAATTCCCGTTCCAAATTGAAGTTCCATATTCCACTTCCAAATTCCAGTTCGAAATTACAATTCTAAATTCCATTTCAAAATTCCGCCTCCATATTCCAGTTCTAAATTCCAACTCCAAATTCCAATTCAAAATGCCAATTCCAAATTCCACTTCCAAATTTTACTTCCATATTCCAGTTCTAAATTCCAATTCCAAATTATGCTTCAAAAACCCACTTCCAAATTCCAATTCCAAATTCTACTTCCAAATTTCAGGTCGAAATTGCACTTCCAAATTCCAGTTCTAAATTCAAATTCTAAATTTCACTGAGAAATTCCAGTTCCAACTGCCAATTAACAAATGAAATTCTAAAAACCACTTCCACTGTCCCCATCAAAATTCGCCAACTGACTCCTTTTTCCAAATTCTGATCCTCTAATACTCTTCCACATGATGCACTTCAATTGCATCCTTAAATTATTATTCCAGATTCAGTTTTCACATTTTAAATAAAATTCTGCTTTCTAAGTACCCTTGTAAATTTATGTTTCAAATTCCAATTCCCAATTTCACTTCCAAATTCCAGTTCCAAATTCCAGAACTAAATTCCACTTCCAAATTCCAGTTCCACATTCCAATTCTAAGTTTCAATTCCAAATTAAACTCCCAAATTCCACTTCTAAATTCAAATCCCAATGCTGTTTCAAAATCCACTTCCAAATTCCATTTGTAAATTCAAGTTTCAAGTTCAACTTCCAAATTCCAGTTCCAAATTGAAGGTCCAAATTCCACTTCCAAACTCCAGTTCGAAATTCCAATTCTAAATTCCACTTCCAAATTCCACTCCCATATTCCATTTCTGAATTCCAATTCCAAATTCCCATTCAAAATTCAAATCTAAATTCCACTTCCAAATTCCACTTCCATATTCCAGTTCTAAATTCCAATTCCAAATTCTGATTCCAAAATCCACTTCCAAATTCCAATTCCAAAATCCACTTCCAAATTAGAAATTCAAATTCTACTTCGAAATTCCACTTCCAAATTCTCCTTCCAAATTCCAATTCCAAACTCTACTTCCAAATTCCAATTCTAAATTTCACTTCCAAATTTCACTTCCAAATTCCACTTCCAAATTCCAGTTCCACATTTCAACTCTAAATTTCACTTCAAAATTTCAGTGTCAAATTCCACTTCTAAATTCCAATTCAAAATTCCAGGTCCAACCTCCAACTACCAAACGCAGGTCGAAAATTCACTTACACAATCTCGTTCCCAATTTCCCTTCTGATTTCCTTTTCCAGTTTCTGATATTATAATTCTCTTCCACATGTCGCACTTCAATGGCTTCCTGAAATTATGATTCCAGATTGAAATTACACCTTATCAATAAAAGTTTGCTTTCTATGAACCCTTGTAAATTTGTGTTTCAAATAACACTTCCAATTTCAATTTCAAAATTCCAATTCTACATTTCACTTCCAAATTCCACTTCCAAATTCCCGTTCCAAATTCCAATTCTAAATTCCAATTCCAAATTCCACTCCCAAATTCCACTTCTAAATTCAAATCCCAATTCTGTTTCAAAAATCCACTTCCAAATTCCAATTCCAAATTCCATTTCTAAATTCGAGTTGCAAATTCCACTTCCAAATTCCAGTTCCAAATTGAAGGTCCAAATTCCACTTCCAAATTCCAGTTCGGATTTCAAATTCTAAATTTCACTTCCAAACTCCAGTTCGAAATTCCAATTCTAAATTCCACTTCCAAATTCCACTCCCATATTCCAGTTCTAAATTCCAATTCCAAATTCTGATTCCAAAATCCACTTCCAAATTCAAATTCCAAATTCTACTTCCAAATTCCAATTCTAAATTACAATTCTAAATTTCACTTCCAAATTCCAGTTCCAAATTCCACTTCCAAATTCCAGTTCTACATTTCCACTCTAAATTTCACTTTAAAATTTCAGTATCAAATTCCACTTCTAAATTCCAATTTAAAATTCCAGTTCCAACCTCCAATTACCAAACGCAGGTCGAAAATTCACTTACACAGTCCCGTTCCCAATTTCCCTTCTGATTTCCTTTTCCAGTTTCTGATATTATAATTCTCTTCCACATGTCGCACTTCAATGGCTTCCTGAAATTATGATTCAAGATTGAATTTACTCCTTATCAATAAAAGTTTGCAATCTATGTACCCTTGTAAATTTGTGTTTCAAATAACACTTCCAATTCCAATTTCAAAATTCCAATTCTACATTCCACTTCCAAACTCCACTTGCAAATTCCAGTTCCAAATTCCAGTTCTAAATTCCAATTCCAAATTCCAAATCTAAATTCCAATTACAAATTCCAATTCCAAATTCTAATTCCAAATTCCACTTCTAAATTCGAATTTCAAATTCCACTTCTAAATTCCCGTTCCAAATTGAAGTTCCATATTCCACTTCCAAATTCCAGTTCGAAATTCCAATTCTAAATTCCACTTCAAAATTCCGCCTCCATATTCCAGTTCTAAATTCCAACTCCAAATTCCAATTCAAAATGCCAATTCCAAATTCCACTTCCAAATTTTACTTCCATATTTCAGTTCTAAATTCCAATTCCAAATTCTGATTCCAAAAACCACTTCCAAATTCCAATTCCAAATTCTACTTCCAAATTCCACTTCCAAATTCTACTTCCAAATTCCAATTCCAAATTCTACTTCCAAATTCAATTTTTAAATTACAATTCCAAATTTCGCTTCCAAATTCCAGTTCCAAATTCCACTTCCAAATTCCACTTCTACATTTCAACTCTAAATTTCACTTCAAAATTTCAGTATCAAATTCCACTTCTAAATTCCAATTCAAAATTCCAGTTCCAACCTCCAATTACCAGACGCAGGTCGAAAATTCACTTACACAATCCCGTTCCCAATTTCCCTTCTGATTTCCTTTTCCAGTTTCTGATATTATAATTCTCTTCCACATGTCGCACTTCAATGGCTTCCTGAAATTTTGATTCCAGATTGAAATTATACCTTATCGATAAAAGTTTGCTTTTTATGTACCCTTGTAAATTTGTGTTTCAAACAACACTTCCCATTTCAATTTCAAAATTCCAGTTCCAAATTCCAAATCTAAATTCCACTTCCAAATTCCAGTTCCAAATTACAATTCTAAATTACAATTGTAAATTTCACTTCCAAATTCCAGTTCCAAATTCCACTTCCAAATTCCAGTTCTACATTTCAACTCTAAATTTCACTTCAAAATTTCAGTGTCAAATTCCACTTCTAAATTCCAATTCAAAATTCCAGTTCCAAATTCCAGATCTAAATCCCACTTAGAAATTCCAACTCCAAATTCCAATTCTAAATTCTACTTCCAAATTCCAGTTGCAAATTGAAGGTCCAAATTCCAGTTCGGATTTCAAATTCTAAATTTCACTTCGAAACTCCAGTTCGAAATTGCAATTCCAAATTCCACTTCCAAATTCCACTTCCATATTGCAGTTCTAAATTGCAATTCCAAGTTCCCATTCAAAATTCCAATTCTAAATTCCACTTCCAAATTCCACTTCCATATTCCAGTTCTAAATTCCAATTCCAAATTCTGATTCCAAAATCCACTTCCAAATTCCAATTCCAAATTCTGCTTCCAAATTCCAGTTCTAAATTACAATTCTAAGTTTCCCTTCCAAATTCCAGTTCCAAATTCCACTTCCAAATTCCAGTTCTAAATTTTAACTCTAAATTTCATTTGAAAATTTCAGTATCAAATTCCACTTCTAAATTCCAATTCAAAATTCCAGTTCCAACCTCCAATAACCAAACGCAGGTCGAAATTCCACTTACACAATCCCGTTCCCAATTTCCCTTCTGATTTCCTTTTCCAATTTCTGATATTATAATTCTCTTCCACATGTCGCACTTTATTGGCTTCCTGAAATTATGATTCCAGATTGATATTACACCTTATCGATAACAGTTTGCTTTCTATGTACCCTTGTAAATTTGTGTTTCAAAAACACTTCCAACTTCAATTTCAAAATTCCAATTCTACATTCCACTTCCAAATTCCACTTGCAAATTCCAGTTCGAAATTCTAGTTCTAAATTCCAATTCCAAATTCGAAATTTAAATTCCAATTACAAATTCCACTTCTAAATTCGAATTTAAAATTCCACTTCTAAATTCCCGTTCCAAATTGAAGTTCCATATTCCACTTCAAATTCCAGTTCGAAATTACAATTCTAAATTCCATTTCAAAATTCCGCCTCCATATTCCAGTTCTAAATTCCAACTCCAAATTCCAATTCAAAATGCCAATTCCAAATTCCACTTCCAAATTTTACTTCCATATTCCAGTTCTAAATTCCAATTCCAAATTATGCTTCAAAAACCCACTTCCAAATTCCAATTCCAAATTCTACTTCCAAATTTCAGGTCGAAATTGCACTTCCAAATTCCAGTTCTAAATTCGAATTCTAAATTTCACTGAGAAATTCCAGTTCCAACTGCCAATTAACAAATGAAATTCTAAAAACCACTTCCACTGTCCCCATCAAAATTCGCCAACTGACTCCTTTTTCCAAATTCTGATCCTCTAATACTCTTCCACATGATGCACTTCAATTGCATCCTTAAATTATTATTCCAGATTCAGTTTTCACATTTTAAATAAAATTCTGCTTTCTAAGTACCCTTGTAAATTTATGTTTCAAATTCCAATTCCCAATTTCACTTCCAAATTCCAGTTCCAAATTCCAGAACTAAATTCCACTTCCAAATTCCAGTTCCACATTCCAATTCTAAGTTCCAATTCCAAATTAAACTCCCAAATTCCACTTCTAAATTCAAATCCCAATGCTGTTTCAAAATCCACTTCCAAATTCCATTTGTAAATTCAAGTTTCAAGTTCAACTTCCAAATTCCAGTTCCAAATTGAAGGTCCAAATTCCACTTCCAAACTCCAGTTCGAAATTCCAATTCTAAATTCCACTTCCAAATTCCACTCCCATATTCCATTTCTGAATTCCAATTCCAAATTCCCATTCAAAATTCAAATCTAAATTCCACTTCCAAATTCCACTTCCATATTCCAGTTCTAAATTCCAATTCCAAATTCTGATTCCAAAATCCACTTCCAAATTCCAATTCCAAAATCCACTTCCAAATTCTAATTCCAAATTCTACTTCCAAATTCCAATTCCAAATTCTACTTCCAAATTCCAGTTGCAAATTGAAGGTTCAAATTCCACTTCCAAATTCCAATTCGGATGTCAAATTCTAAATTTCACTTCCAGACTCCAGTCCAAAATCCCAATTCTAAATTCCACTTACAAATTCCACTTCCATATTCCAGTTCTAAATTCCAATTCCAAATTCTGATTCCAAAATCCACTTCCAAATTCCAATTCCAAATTCTGCTTCCAAATTCCAGTTCTAAATTACAATTCTAAGTTTCCCTTCCGAATTCCAGTTCCAAATTCCACTTCCAAATTCCAGTTCTAAATTTTAACTCTAAATTTCATTTGAAAATTTCAGTATCAAATTCCACTTCTAAATTCCAATTCAAAATTCCAGTTCCAACCTCCAATAACCAAACGCAGGTCGAAATTCCACTTACACAATCCCGTTCCCAATTTCCCTTCTGATTTCCTTTTCCAATTTCTGATATTATAATTCTCTTCCACATGTCGCACTTTATTGGCTTCCTGAAATTATGATTCCAGATTGATATTACACCTTATCGATAACAGTTTGCTTTCTATGTACCCTTGTAAATTTGTGTTTCAAAAACACTTCCAACTTCAATTTCAAAATTCCAATTCTACATTCCACTTCCAAATTCCACTTGCAAATTCCAGTTCGAAATTCTAGTTCTAAATTCCAATTCCAAATTCGAAATTTAAATTCCAATTACAAATTCCACTTCTAAATTCGAATTTAAAATTCCACTTCTAAATTCCCGTTCCAAATTGAAGTTCCATATTCCACTTCCAAATTCCAGTTCGAAATTACAATTCTAAATTCCATTTCAAAATTCCGCCTCCATATTCCAGTTCTAAATTCCAACTCCAAATTCCAATTCAAAATGCCAATTCCAAATTCCACTTCCAAATTTTACTTCCATATTCCAGTTCTAAATTCCAATTCCAAATTATGCTTCAAAAACCCACTTCCAAATTCCAATTCCAAATTCTACTTCCAAATTTCAGGTCGAAATTGCACTTCCAAATTCCAGTTCTAAATTCAAATTCTAAATTTCACTGAGAAATTCCAGTTCCAACTGCCAATTAACAAATGAAATTCTAAAAACCACTTCCACTGTCCCCATCAAAATTCGCCAACCTGACTCCTTTTCCAAATTCTGATCCTCTAATACTCTTCCACATGATGCACTTCAATTGCATCCTTAAATTATTATTCCAGATTCAGTTTTCACATTTTAAATAAAATTCTGCTTTCTAAGTACCCTTGTAAATTTATGTTTCAAATTCCAATTCCCAATTTCACTTCCAAATTCCAGTTCCAAATTCCAGAACTAAATTCCACTTCCAAATTCCAGTTCCACATTCCAATTCTAAGTTCCAATTCCAAATTAAACTCCCAAATTCCACTTCTAAATTCAAATCCCAATGCTGTTTCAAAATCCACTTCCAAATTCCATTTGTAAATTCAAGTTTCAAGTTCAACTTCCAAATTCCAGTTCCAAATTGAAGGTCCAAATTCCACTTCCAAACTCCAGTTCGAAATTCCAATTCTAAATTCCACTTCCAAATTCCACTCCCATATTCCATTTCTGAATTCCAATTCCAAATTCCCATTCAAAATTCAAATCTAAATTCCACTTCCAAATTCCACTTCCATATTCCAGTTCTAAATTCCAATTCCAAATTCTGATTCCAAAATCCACTTCCAAATTAGAAATTCAAATTCTACTTCGAAATTCCACTTCCAAATTCTACTTCCAAATTCCAATTCCAAACTCTACTTCCAAATTCCAATTCTAAATTTCACTTCCAAATTTCACTTCCAAATTCCACTTCCAAATTCCAGTTCCACATTTCAACTCTAAATTTCACTTCAAAATTTCAGAGTCAAATTCCACTTCTAAATTCCAATTCAAAATTCCAGGTCCAACCTCCAACTACCAAACGCAGGTCGAAAATTCACTTACACAATCTCGTTCCCAATTTCCCTTCTGATTTCCTTTTCCAGTTTCTGATATTATAATTCTCTTCCACATGTCGCACTTCAATGGCTTCCTGAAAATTATGATTCCGGATTGAAATTACACCTTATCAATAAAAGTTTGCTTTCTATGAACCCTTGTAAATTTGTGTTTCAAATAACACTTTCAATTTCAATTTCAAAATTCCAATTCTACATTTCACTTCCAAATTCCACTTCCAAATTCCCATTCAAAATTCCAATTCTAAATTCCAATTCCAAATTCCACTCCCAAATTCCACTTCTAAATTCAAATCCCAATTCTGTTTCAAAATCCACTTCCAAATTCCAATTCCAAATTCCATTTCTAAATTCGAGTTGCAAATTCCACTTCCAAATTCCAGTTCCAAATTGAAGGTCCAAATTCCACTTCAAATTCCAGTTCGGATTTCAAATTCTAAATTTCACTTCCAAACTCCAGTTCGAAATTCCAATTCTAAATTCCACTTCCAAATTCCACTCCCATATTCCAGTTCTAAATTCCAATTCCAAATTCTGATTCCAAAATCCACTTCCAAATTCCAGTTCCAAATTCTACTTCCAAATTCCAATTCTAAATTACAATTCTAATTTCACTTCCAAATTCCAGTTCCAAATTCCACTTCCAAATTCCACTCTACATTTCAACTCTAAATTTCACTTCAAAATTTCAGTATCAAATTCCACTTCTAAATTCCAATTCAAAATTCCAGTTCCAACCTCCAATTACCAGACGCAGGTCGAAAATTCACTTACACAATCCCGTTCCCAATTTCCCTTCTGATTTCCTTTTCCAGTTTCTGATATTATAATTCTCTTCCACATGTCGCACTTCAATGGCTTCCTGAAATTTTGATTCCAGATTGAAATTATACCTTATCGATAAAAGTTTGCTTTTTATGTACCCTTGTAAATTTGTGTTTCAAACAACACTTCCCATTTCAATTTCAAAATTCCAGTTCCAAATTCCAAATCTAAATTCCACTTCCAAATTCCAGTTCCAAATTACAATTCTAAATTACAATTGTAAATTTCACTTCCAAATTCCAGTTCCAAATTCCACTTCCAAATTCCAGTTCTACATTTCAACTCTAAATTTCACTTCAAAATTTCAGTGTCAAATTCCACTTCTAAATTCCAATTCAAAATTCCAGTTCCAAATTCCAGATCTAAATCCCACTTAGAAATTCCAACTCCAAATTCCAATTCTAAATTCTACTTCCAAATTCCAGTTGCAAATTGAAGGTCCAAATTCCAGTTCGGATTTCAAATTCTAAATTTCACTTCGAAACTCCAGTTCGAAATTGCAATTCCAAATTCCACTTCCAAATTCCACTTCCATATTGCAGTTCTAAATTGCAATTCCAAGTTCCCATTCAAAATTCCAATTCTAAATTCCACTTCCAAATTCCACTTCCATATTCCAGTTCTAAATTCCACTTCCAAATTCCAGTTCTAAATTTTAACTCTAAATTTCATTTGAAAATTTCAGTATCAAATTCCACTTCTAAATTCCAATTCAAAATTCCAGTTCCAACCTCCAATAACCAAACGCAGGTCGAAATTCCACTTACACAATCCCGTTCCCAATTTCCCTTCTGATTTCCTTTTCCAATTTCTGATATTATAATTCTCTTCCACATGTTGCACTTTATTGGCTTCCTGAAATTATGATTCCAGATTGATATTACACCTTATCGATAACAGTTTGCTTTCTATGTACCCTTGTAAATTTGTGTTTCAAAAACACTTCCAACTTCAATTTCAAAATTCCAATTCTACATTCCACTTCCAAATTCCACTTGCAAATTCCAGTTCGAAATTCTAGTTCTAAATTCCAATTCCAAATTCGAAATTTAAATTCCAATTACAAATTCCACTTCTAAATTCGAATTTAAAATTCCACTTCTAAATTCCCGTTCCAAATTGAAGTTCCATATTCCACTTCCAAATTCCAGTTCGAAATTACAATTCTAAATTCCATTTCAAAATTCCGCCTCCATATTCCAGTTCTAAATTCCAACTCCAAATTCCAATTCAAAATGCCAATTCCAAATTCCACTTCCAAATTTTACTTCCATATTCCAGTTCTAAATTCCAATTCCAAATTATGCTTCAAAAACCCACTTCCAAATTCCAATTCCAAATTCTACTTCCAAATTTCAGGTCGAAATTGCACTTCCAAATTCCAGTTCTAAATTCAAATTCTAAATTTCACTGAGAAATTCCAGTTCCAACTGCCAATTAACAAATGAAATTCTAAAAACCACTTCCACTGTCCCCATCAAAATTCGCCAACTGACTCCTTTTTCCAAATTCTGATCCTCTAATACTCTTCCACATGATGCACTTCAATTGCATCCTTAAATTATTATTCCAGATTCAGTTTTCACATTTTAAATAAAATTCTGCTTTCTAAGTACCCTTGTAAATTTATGTTTCAAATTCCAATTCCCAATTTCACTTCCAAATTCCAGTTCCAAATTCCAGAACTAAATTCCACTTCCAAATTCCAGTTCCACATTCCAATTCTAAGTTCCAATTCCAAATTAAACTCCCAAATTCCACTTCTAAATTCAAATCCCAATGCTGTTTCAAAAATCCACTTCCAAATTCCATTTGTAAATTCAAGTTTCAAGTTCAACTTCCAAATTCCAGTTCCAAATTGAAGGTCCAATTCCACTTCCAAACTCCAGTTCGAAATTCCAATTCTAAATTCCACTTCCAAATTCCACTCCCATATTCCATTTCTGAATTCCAATTCCAAATTCCCATTCAAAATTCAAATCTAAATTCCACTTCCAAATTCCACTTCCATATTCCAGTTCTAAATTCCAATTCCAAATTCTGATTCCAAAATCCACTTCCAAATTCCAATTCCAAAATCCACTTCCAAATTCTAATTCTAAATTCTACTTCCAAATTCCAATTCCAAATTCTACTTCCAAATTCCAGTTGCAAATTGAAGGTTCAAATTCCACTTCCAAATTCCAATTCGGATGTCAAATTCTAAATTTCACTTCCAGACTCCAGTCCAAAATCCCAATTCTAAATTCCACTTACAAATTCCACTTCCATATTCCAGTTCTAAATTCCAATTCCAAATTCTGATTCCAAAATCCACTTCCAAATTCCAATTCCAAATTCTGCTTCCAAATTCCAGTTCTAAATTACAATTCTAAGTTTCCCTTCCGAATTCCAGTTCCAAATTCCACTTCCAAATTCCAGTTCTAAATTTTAACTCTAAATTTCATTTGAAAATTTCAGTATCAAATTCCACTTCTAAATTCCAATTCAAAATTCCATTTCCAACCTCCAATAACCAAACGCAGGTCGAAATTCCACTTACACAATCCCGTTCCCAATTTCCCTTCTGATTTCCTTTTCCAATTTCTGATATTATAATTCTCTTCCACATGTCGCACTTTATTGGCTTCCTGAAATTATGATTCCAGATTGATATTACACCTTATCGATAACAGTTTGCTTTCTATGTACCCTTGTAAATTTGTGTTTCAAAAACACTTCCAACTTCAATTTCAAAATTCCAATTCTACATTCCACTTCCAAATTCCACTTGCAAATTCCAGTTCGAAATTCTAGTTCTAAATTCCAATTCCAAATTCGAAATTTAAATTCCAATTACAAATTCCACTTCTAAATTCGAATTTAAAATTCCACTTCTAAATTCCCGTTCCAAATTGAAGTTCCATATTCCACTTCCAAATTCCAGTTCGAAATTACAATTCTAAATTCCATTTCAAAATTCCGCCTCCATATTCCAGTTCTAAATTCCAACTCCAAATTCCAATTCAAAATGCCAATTCCAAATTCCACTTCCAAATTTTACTTCCATATTCCAGTTCTAAATTCCAATTCCAAATTAGGCTTCAAAAACCCACTTCCAAATTCCAATTCCAAATTCTACTTCCAAATTTCAGGTCGAAATTGCACTTCCAAATTCCAGTTCTAAATTCAAATTCTAAATTTCACTGAGAAATTCCAGTTCCAACTGCCAATTAACAAATGAAATTCTAAAAACCACTTCCACTGTCCCCATCAAAATTCGCCAACTGACTCCTTTTTCCAAATTCTGATCCTCTAATACTCTTCCACATGATGCACTTCAATTGCATCCTTAAATTATTATTCCAGATTCAGTTTTCACATTTTAAATAAAATTCTGCTTTCTAAGTACCCTTGTAAATTTATGTTTCAAATTCCAATTCCCAATTTCACTTCCAAATTCCAGTTCCAAATTCCAGAACTAAATTCCACTTCCAAATTCCAGTTCCACATTCCAATTCTAAGTTCCAATTCCAAATTAAACTCCCAAATTCCACTTCTAAATTCAAATCCCAATGCTGTTTCAAAATCCACTTCCAAATTCCATTTGTAAATTCAAGTTTCAAGTTCAACTTCCAAATTCCAGTTCCAAATTGAAGGTCCAAATTCCACTTCCAAACTCCAGTTCGAAATTCCAATTCTAAATTCCACTTCCAAATTCCACTCCCATATTCCATTTCTGAATTCCAATTCCAAATTCCCATTCAAAATTCAAATCTAAATTCCACTTCCAAATTCCACTTCCATATTCCAGTTCTAAATTCCAATTCCAAATTCTGATTCCAAAATCCACTTCCAAATTCCAATTCCAAAATCCACTTCCAAATTCTAATTCCAAATTCTACTTCCAAATTCCAATTCCAAATTCTACTTCCAAATTCCAGTTGCAAATTGAAGGTTCAAATTCCACTTCCAAATTCCAATTCGGATGTCAAATTCTAAATTTCACTTCCAGACTCCAGTCCAAAATCCCAATTCTAAATTCCACTTACAAATTCCACTTCCATATTCCAGTTCTAAATTCCAATTCCAAATTCTGATTCCAAAATCCACTTCCAAATTCCAATTCCAAATTCTGCTTCCAAATTCCAGTTCTAAATTACAATTCTAAGTTTCCCTTCCGAATTCCAGTTCCAAATTCCACTTCCAAATTCCAGTTCTAAATTTTAACTCTAAATTTCATTTGAAAATTTCAGTATCAAATTCCACTTCTAAATTCCAATTCAAAATTCCATTTCCAACCTCCAATAACCAAACGCAGGTCGAAATTCCACTTACACAATCCCGTTCCCAATTTCCCTTCTGATTTCCTTTTCCAATTTCTGATATTATAATTCTCTTCCACATGTCGCACTTTATTGGCTTCCTGAAATTATGATTCCAGATTGATATTACACCTTATCGATAACAGTTTGCTTTCTATGTACCCTTGTAAATTTGTGTTTCAAAAACACTTCCAACTTCAATTTCAAAATTCCAATTCTACATTCCACTTCCAAATTCCACTTGCAAATTCCAGTTCGAAATTCTAGTTCTAAATTCCAATTCCAAATTCGAAATTTAAATTCCAATTACAAATTCCACTTCTAAATTCGAATTTAAAATTCCACTTCTAAATTCCCGTTCCAAATTGAAGTTCCATATTCCACTTCCAAATTCCAGTTCGAAATTACAATTCTAAATTCCATTTCAAAATTCCGCCTCCATATTCCAGTTCTAAATTCCAACTCCAAATTCCAATTCAAAATGCCAATTCCAAATTCCACTTCCAAATTTTACTTCCATATTCCAGTTCTAAATTCCAATTCCAAATTATGCTTCAAAAACCCACTTCCAAATTCCAATTCCAAATTCTACTTCCAAATTCCACTTCCAAATTCTACTTCCAAATTCCAATTCCAAATTCTACTTCCAAATTCAATTTTTAAATTACAATTCCAAATTTCGCTTCCAAATTCCAGTTCCAAATTCCACTTCCAAATTCCACTTCTACATTTCAACTCTAAATTTCACTTCAAAATTTCAGTATCAAATTCCACTTCTAAATTCCAATTCAAAATTCCAGTTCCAACCTCCAATTACCAGACGCAGGTCGAAAATTCACTTACACAATCCCGTTCCCAATTTCCCTTCTGATTTCCTTTTCCAGTTTCTGATATTATAATTCTCTTCCACATGTCGCACTTCAATGGCTTCCTGAAATTTTGATTCCAGATTGAAATTATACCTTATCGATAAAAGTTTGCTTTTTATGTACCCTTGTAAATTTGTGTTTCAAACAACACTTCCAATTTCAATTTCAAAATTCCACTTCCAAATTCCAAATCTAAATTCCACTTCCAAATTCCAGTTCCAAATTACAATTCTAAATTACAATTGTAAATTTCACTTCCAAATTCCAGTTCCAAATTCCACTTCCAAATTCCAGTTCTACATTTCAACTCTAAATTTCACTTCAAAATTTCAGTGTCAAATTCCACTTCTAAATTCCAATTCAAAATTCCAGTTCCAAATTCCAGATCTAAATCCCACTTAGAAATTCCAACTCCAAATTCCAATTCTAAATTCTACTTCCAAATTCCAGTTGCAAATTGAAGGTCCAAATTCCAGTTCGGATTTCAAATTCTAAATTTCACTTCGAAACTCCAGTTCGAAATTGCAAGTCCAAATTCCACTTCCAAATTCCACTTCCATATTGCAGTTCTAAATTGCAATTCCAAGTTCCCATTCAAAATTCCAATTCTAAATTCCACTTCCAAATTCCACTTCCATATTCCAGTTCTAAATTCCAATTCCAAATTCTGATTCCAAAATCCACTTCCAAATTCCAATTCCAAATTCTGCTTCCAAATTCCAGTTCTAAATTACAATTCTAAGTTTCCCTTCCAAATTCCAGTTCCAAATTCCACTTCCAAATTCCAGTTCTAAATTTTAACTCTAAATTTCATTTGAAAATTTCAGTATCAAATTCCACTTCTAAATTCCAATTCAAAATTCCAGTTCCAACCTCCAATAACCAAACGCAGGTCGAAATTCCACTTACACAATCCCGTTCCCAATTTCCCTTCTGATTTCCTTTTCCAATTTCTGATATTATAATTCTCTTCCACATGTCGCACTTTATTGGCTTCCTGAAATTATGATTCCAGATTGATATTACACCTTATCGATAACAGTTTGCTTTCTATGTACCCTTGTAAATTTGTGTTTCAAAAACACTTCCAACTTCAATTTCAAAATTCCAATTCTACATTCCACTTCCAAATTCCACTTGCAAATTCCAGTTCGAAATTCTAGTTCTAAATTCCAATTCCAAATTCGAAATTTAAATTCCAATTACAAATTCCACTTCTAAATTCGAATTTAAAATTCCACTTCTAAATTCCCGTTCCAAATTGAAGTTCCATATTCCACTTCCAAATTCCAGTTCGAAATTACAATTCTAAATTCCATTTCAAAATTCCGCCTCCATATTCCAGTTCTAAATTCCAACTCCAAATTCCAATTCAAAATGCCAATTCCAAATTCCACTTCCAAATTTTTCTTCCATATTCCAGTTCTAAATTCCAATTCCAAATTATGCTTCAAAAACCCACTTCCAAATTCCAATTCCAAATTCTACTTCCAAATTTCAGGTCGAAATTGCACTTCCAAATTCCAGTTCTAAATTCAAATTCTAAATTTCACTGAGAAATTCCAGTTCCAACTGCCAATTAACAAATGAAATTCTAAAAACCACTTCCACTGTCCCCATCAAAATTCGCCAACTGACTCCTTTTTCCAAATTCTGATCCTCTAATACTCTTCCACATGATGCACTTCAATTGCATCCTTAAATTATTATTCCAGATTCAGTTTTCACATTTTAAATAAAATTCTGCTTTCTAAGTACCCTTGTAAATTTATGTTTCAAATTCCAATTCCCAATTTCACTTCCAAATTCCAGTTCCAAATTCCAGAACTAAATTCCACTTCCAAATTCCAGTTCCACATTCCAATTCTAAGTTTCAATTCCAAGTTAAACTCCCAAATTCCACTTCTAAATTCAAATCCCAATGCTGTTTCAAAATCCACTTCCAAATTCCATTTGTAAATTCAAGTTTCAAGTTCAACTTCCAAATTCCAGTTCCAAAATGAAGGTCCAAACTCCACTTCCAAACTCCAGTTCGAAATTCCAATTCTAAATTCCACTTCCAAATTCCACTCCCATATTCCATTTCTGAATTCCAATTCCAAATTCCCATTCAAAATTCAAATCTAAATTCCACTTCCAAATTCCACTTCCATATTCCAGTTCTAAATTCCAATTCCAAATTCTGATTCCAAAATCCACTTCCAAATTCCAATTCCAAAATCCACTTCCAAATTCTAATTCTAAATTCTACTTCCAAATTCCAATTCCAAATTCTACTTCCAAATTCAAGTTGCAAATTGAAGGTTCAAATTCCACTTTCAAATTCCAATTTGGATTTCAAATTCTAAATTTCACTTCCAGACTCCAGTCCAAAATCCCAATTCTAAATTCCACTTACAAATTCCACTTCCATATTCCAGTTCTAAATTCCAATTCCAAATTCTGATTCCAAAATTCACTTCCAAATTCCAATTCCAAATTCTGCTTCCAAATTCCAGTTCTAAATTACAATTCTAAGTTTCCCTTCCGAATTCCAGTTCCAAATTCCACTTCCAAATTCCAGTTCTAAATTTTAACTCTAAATTTCATTTGAAAATTTCAGTATCAAATTCCACTTCTAAATTCCAATTCAAAATTCCAGTTCCAACCTCCAATAACCAAACGCAGGTCGAAATTCCACTTACACAATCCCGTTCCCAATTTCCCTTCTGATTTCCTTTTCCAATTTCTGATATTATAATTCTCTTCCACATGTCGCACTTTATTGGCTTCCTGAAATTATGATTCCAGATTGATATTACACCTTATCGATAACAGTTTGCTTTCTATGTACCCTTGTAAATTTGTGTTTCAAAAACACTTCCAACTTCAATTTCAAAATTCCAATTCTACATTCCACTTCCAAATTCCACTTGCAAATTCCAGTTCGAAATTCTAGTTCTAAATTCCAATTCCAAATTCGAAATTTAAATTCCAATTACAAATTCCACTTCTAAATTCGAATTTAAAATTCCACTTCTGAATTCCCGTTCCAAATTGAAGTTCCATATTCCACTTCCAAATTCCAGTTCGAAATTACAATTCTAAATTCCATTTCAAAATTCCGCCTCCATATTCCAGTTCTAAATTCCAACTCCAAATTCCAATTCAAAATGCCAATTCCAAATTCCACTTCCAAATTTTACTTCCATATTCCAGTTCTAAATTCCAATTCCAAATTATGCTTCAAAAACCCACTTCCAAATTCCAATTCCAAATTCTACTTCCAAATTTCAGGTCGAAATTGCACTTCCAAATTCCAGTTCTAAATTCAAATTCTAAATTTCACTGAGAAATTCCAGTTCCAACTGCCAATTAACAAATGAAATTCTAAAAACCACTTCCACTGTCCCCATCAAAATTCGCCAACTGACTCCTTTTTCCAAATTCTGATCCTCTAATACTCTTCCACATGATGCACTTCAATTGCATCCTTAAATTATTATTCCAGATTCAGTTTTCACATTCTAAATAAAATTCTGCTTTCTAAGTACCCTTGTAAATTTATGTTTCAAATTCCAATTCCCAATTTCACTTCCAAATTCCAGTTCCAAATTCCAGAACTAAATTCCACTTCGAAATTCCAGTTCCACATTCCAATTCTAAGTTCCAATTCCAAATTAAACTCCCAAATTCCACTTCTAAATTCAAATCCCAATGCTGTTTCAAAATCCACTTCCAAATTCCACTTGTAAATTCAAGTTTCAAGTTCAACTTCCAAATTCCAGTTCCAAATTGAAGGTCCAAATTCCACTTCCAAATTCCAATTCGGATGTCAAATTCTAAATTTCACTTCCAGACTCCAGTCCAAAATCCCAATTCTAAATTCCACTTACAAATTCCACTTCCATATTCCAGTTCTAAATTCCAATTCCAAATTCTGATTCCAAAATCCACTTCCAAATTCCAATTCCAAATTCTGCTTCCAAATTCCAGTTCTAAATTACAATTCTAAGTTTCCCTTCCGAATTCCAGTTCCAAATTCCACTTCCAAATTCCAGTTCTAAATTTTAACTCTAAATTTCATTTGAAAATTTCAGTATCAAATTCCACTTCTAAATTCCAATTCAAAATTCCATTTCCAACCTCCAATAACCAAACGCAGGTCGAAATTCCACTTACACAATCCCGTTCCCAATTTCCCTTCTGATTTCCTTTTCCAATTTCTGATATTATAATTCTCTTCCACATGTCGCACTTTATTGGCTTCCTGAAATTATGATTCCAGATTGATATTACACCTTATCGATAACAGTTTGCTTTCTATGTACCCTTGTAAATTTGTGTTTCAAAAACACTTCCAACTTCAATTTCAAAATTCCAATTCTACATTCCACTTCCAAATTCCACTTGCAAATTCCAGTTCGAAATTCTAGTTCTAAATTCCAATTCCAAATTCGAAATTTAAATTCCAATTACAAATTCCACTTCTAAATTCGAATTTAAAATTCCACTTCTAAATTCCCGTTCCAAATTGAAGTTCCATATTCCACTTCCAAATTCCAGTTCGAAATTACAATTCTAAATTCCATTTCAAAATTCCGCCTCCATATTCCAGTTCTAAATTCCAACTCCAAATTCCAATTCAAAATGCCAATTCCAAATTCCACTTCCAAATTTTACTTCCATATTCCAGTTCTAAATTCCAATTCCAAATTATGCTTCAAAAACCCACTTCCAAATTCCAATTCCAAATTCTACTTCCAAATTTCAGGTCGAAATTGCACTTCCAAATTCCAGTTCTAAATTCAAATTCTAAATTTCACTGAGAAATTCCAGTTCCAACTGCCAATTAACAAATGAAATTCTAAAAACCACTTCCACTGTCCCCATCAAAATTCGCCAACTGACTCCTTTTTCCAAATTCTGATCCTCTAATACTCTTCCACATGATGCACTTCAATTGCATCCTTAAATTATTATTCCAGATTCAGTTTTCACATTCTAAATAAAATTCTGCTTTCTAAGTACCCTTGTAAATTTATGTTTCAAATTCCAATTCCCAATTTCACTTCCAAATTCCAGTTCCAAATTCCAGAACTAAATTCCACTTCCAAATTCCAGTTCTAAATTTTAACTCTAAATTTCACTTCAAAATTTCAGTATCAAATTCCACTTCTAAATTCCAATTCAAAATTCCAGTTCCAACCTCCAACTACCAAACGCAGGTCGAAAATTCACTTGCACAATCTCGTTCCCAATTTCCCTTCTGATTTCCTTTTCCAGTTTCTGATATTATAATTCTCTTCCACATGTCGCACTTCAATGGCTTCCTGAAATTATGATTCCAGATTGAAATTACACCTTATCAATAAAAGTTTGCTTTCTATGAACCCTTGTAAATTTGTGTTTCAAATAACACTTCCAATTTCAATTTCAAAATTCCAATTCTACATTTCACTTCCAAATTCCACTTCCAAATTTCCGTTCCAAATTCCAATTCTAAATTCCAATTCCAAATTCCACTCCCAAATTCCACTTCTAAATTCAAATCCCAATTCTGTTTCAAAAATCCACTTCCAAATTCCAATTCCAAATTCCATTTCTAAATTCGAGTTGCAAATTCCACTTCCAAATTCCAGTTCCAAATTGAAGGTCCAAATTCCACTTCCAAATTCCAGTTCGGATTTCAAATTCTAAATTTCACTTCCAAACTCCAGTTCGAAATTCCAATTCTAAATTCCACTTCCAAATTCCATTCCCATATTCCAGTTCTAAATTCCAATTCCAAATTCTGATTCCAAAATCCACTTCCAAATTCAAATTCCAAATTCTACTTCCAAATTCCAATTCTAAATTACAATTCTAAATTTCACTTCCAAATTCCAGTTCCAAATTCCACTTCCAAATTCCAGTTCTACATTTCCACTCTAAATTTCACTTTATAATTTCAGTATCAAATTCCACTTCTAAATTCCAATTTAAAATTCCAGTTCCAACCTCCAATTACCAAACGCAGGTCGAAAATTCACTTACACAATCCCGTTCCCAATTTCCCTTCTGATTTCCTTTTTCAGTTTCTGATATTATAATTCTCTTCCACATGTCGCACTTTATTGGCTTCCTGAAATTATGATTCAAGATTGAATTTACTCCTTATCAATAAAAGTTTGCAATCTATGTACCCTTGTAAATTTGTGTTTCAAATAACACTTCCAATTCCAATTTCAAAATTCCAATTCTACATTCCACTTCCAAACTCCACTTGCAAATTCCAGTTCCAAATTCCAGTTCTAAATTCCAATTCCAAATTCCAAATCTAAATTCCAATTACAAATTCCAATTCCAAATTCTAATTCCAAATTCCACTTCTAAATTTGAATTTCAAATTCCACTTCTAAATTCCCGTTCCAAATTGAAGTTCCATATTCCACTTCCAAATTCCAGTTCGAAATTCCAATTCTAAATTCCACTTCAAAATTCCGCCTCCATATTCCAGTTCTAAATTCCAACTCCAAATTCCAATTCAAAATGCCAATTCCAAATTCCACTTTCAAATTTTACTTCCATATTTCAGTTCTAAATTCCAATTCCAAATTCTGATTCCAAAATCCACTTCCAAATTCCAATTCCAAATTCTACTTCCAAATTCCACTTCCAAATTCTACTTCCAAATTCCAATTCCAAATTCTACTTCCAAATTCCAATTTTAAATTACAATTCCAAATTTCGCTTCCAAATTCCAGTTCCAAATTCCACTTCCAAATTCCACTTCTACATTTCAACTCTAAATTTCACTTCAAAATTTCAGTATCAAATTCCACTTCTAAATTCCAATTCAAAATTCCAGTTCCAACCTCCAATTACCAGACGCAGGTCGAAAATTCACTTACACAATCCCGTTCCCAATTTCCCTTCTGATTTCCTTTTCCAGTTTCTGATATTATAATTCTCTTCCACATGTCGCACTTCAATGGCTTCCTGAAATTTTGATTCCAGATTGAAATTATACCTTATCGATAAAAGTTTGCTTTTTATGTACCCTTGTAAATTTGTGTTTCAAACAACACTTCCAATTTCAATTTCAAAATTCCAGTTCCAAATTCCAAATCTAAATTCCACTTCCAAATTCCAGTTCCAAATTACAATTCTAAATTACAATTGTAAATTTCACTTCCAAATTCCAGTTCCAAATTCCACTTCCAAATTCCAGTTCTACATTTCAACTCTAAATTTCACTTCAAAATTTCAGTGTCAAATTCCACTTCTAAATTCCAATTCAAAATTCCAGTTCCAAATTCCAGATCTAAATCCCACTTAGAAATTCCAACTCCAAATTCCAATTCTAAATTCTACTTCCAAATTCCAGTTGCAAATTGAAGGTCCAAATTCCAGTTCGGATTTCAAATTCTAAATTTCACTTCGAAACTCCAGTTCGAAATTGCAATTCCAAATTCCACTTCCAAATTCCACTTCCATATTGCAGTTCTAAATTGCAATTCCAAGTTCCCATTCAAAATTCCAATTCTAAATTCCACTTCCAAATTCCACTTCCATATTCCAGTTCTAAATTCCAATTCCAAATTCTGATTCCAAAATCCACTTCCAAATTCCAATTCCAAATTCTGCTTCCAAATTCCAGTTCTAAATTACAATTCTAAGTTTCCCTTCCGAATTCCAGTTCCAAATTCCACTTCCAAATTCCAGTTCTAAATTTTAACTCTAAATTTCATTTGAAAATTTCAGTATCAAATTCCACTTCTAAATTCCAATTCAAAATTCCAGTTCCAACCTCCAATAACCAAACGCAGGTCGAAATTCCACTTACACAATCCCGTTCCCAATTTCCCTTCTGATTTCCTTTTCCAATTTCTGATATTATAATTCTCTTCCACATGTCGCACTTTATTGGCTTCCTGAAATTATGATTCCAGATTGATATTACACCTTATCGATAACAGTTTGCTTTCTATGTACCCTTGTAAATTTGTGTTTCAAAAACACTTCCAACTTCAATTTCAAAATTCCAATTCTACATTCCACTTCCAAATTCCACTTGCAAATTCCAGTTCGAAATTCTAGTTCTAAATTCCAATTCCAAATTCGAAATTTAAATTCCAATTACAAATTCCACTTCTAAATTCGAATTTAAAATTCCACTTCTGAATTCCCGTTCCAAATTGAAGTTCCATATTCCACTTCCAAATTCCAGTTCGAAATTACAATTCTAAATTCCATTTCAAAATTCCGCCTCCATATTCCAGTTCTAAATTCCAACTCCAAATTCCAATTCAAAATGCCAATTCCAAATTCCACTTCCAAATTTTACTTCCATATTCCAGTTCTAAATTCCAATTCCAAATTATGCTTCAAAAACCCACTTCCAAATTCCAATTCCAAATTCTACTTCCAAATTTCAGGTCGAAATTGCACTTCCAAATTCCAGTTCTAAATTCAAATTCTAAATTTCACTGAGAAATTCCAGTTCCAACTGCCAATTAACAAATGAAATTCTAAAAACCACTTCCACTGTCCCCATCAAAATTCGCCAACTGACTCCTTTTTCCAAATTCTGATCCTCTAATACTCTTCCACATGATGCACTTCAATTGCATCCTTAAATTATTATTCCAGATTCAGTTTTCACATTCTAAATAAAATTCTGCTTTCTAAGTACCCTTGTAAATTTATGTTTCAAATTCCAATTCCCAATTTCACTTCCAAATTCCAGTTCCAAATTCCAGAACTAAATTCCACTTCCAAATTCCAGTTCCACATTCCAATTCTAAGTTCCAATTCCAAATTAAACTCCCAAATTCCACTTCTAAATTCAAATCCCAATGCTGTTTCAAAATCCACTTCCAAATTCCACTTGTAAATTCAAGTTTCAAGTTCAACTTCCAAATTCCAGTTCCAAATTGAAGGTCCAAATTCCACTTCCAAATTCCAATTCGGATGTCAAATTATAAATTTCACTTCCAGACTCCAGTCCAAAATCCCAATTCTAAATTCCACTTACAAATTCCACTTCCATATTCCAGTTCTAAATTCCAATTCCAAATTCTGATTCCAAAATCCACTTCCAAATTCCAATTCCAAATTCTGCTTCCAAATTCCAGTTCTAAATTACAATTCTAAGTTTCCCTTCCAAATTCCAGTTCCAAATTCCACTTCCAAATTCCAGTTCTAAATTTTAACTCTAAATTTCATTTGAAAATTTCAGTATCAAATTCCACTTCTAAATTCCAATTCAAAATTCCATTTCCAACCTCCAATAACCAAACGCAGGTCGAAATTCCACTTACACAATCCCGTTCCCAATTTCCCTTCTGATTTCCTTTTCCAATTTCTGATATTATAATTCTCTTCCACATGTCGCACTTTATTGGCTTCCTGAAATTATGATTCCAGATTGATATTACACCTTATCGATAACAGTTTGCTTTCTATGTACCCTTGTAAATTTGTGTTTCAAAAACACTTCCAACTTCAATTTCAAAATTCCAATTCTACATTCCACTTCCAAATTCCACTTGCAAATTCCAGTTCGAAATTCTAGTTCTAAATTCCAATTCCAAATTCGAAATTTAAATTCCAATTACAAATTCCACTTCTAAATTCGAATTTAAAATTCCACTTCTGAATTCCCGTTCCAAATTGAAGTTCCATATTCCACTTCCAAATTCCAGTTCGAAATTACAATTCTAAATTCCATTTCAAAATTCCGCCTCCATATTCCAGTTCTAAATTCCAACTCCAAATTCCAATTCAAAATGCCAATTCCAAATTCCACTTCCAAATTTTACTTCCATATTCCAGTTCTAAATTCCAATTCCAAATTATGCTTCAAAAACCCACTTCCAAATTCCAATTCCAAATTCTACTTCCAAATTTCAGGTCGAAATTGCACTTCCAAATTCCAGTTCTAAATTCAAATTCTAAATTTCACTGAGAAATTCCAGTTCCAACTGCCAATTAACAAATGAAATTCTAAAAACCACTTCCACTGTCCCCATCAAAATTCGCCAACTGACTCCTTTTTCCAAATTCTGATCCTCTAATACTCTTCCACATGATGCACTTCAATTGCATCCTTAAATTATTATTCCAGATTCAGTTTTCACATTCTAAATAAAATTCTGCTTTCTAAGTACCCTTGTAAATTTATGTTTCAAATTCCAATTCCCAATTTCACTTCCAAATTCCAGTTCCAAATTCCAGAACTAAATTCCACTTCCAAATTCCAGTTCCACATTCCAATTCTAAGTTCCAATTCCAAATTAAACTCCCAAATTCCACTTCTAAATTCAAATCCCAATGTTGTTTCAAAATCCACTTCCAAATTCCACTTGTAAATTCAAGTTTCAAGTTCAACTTCCAAATTCCAGTTCCAAATTGAAGGTCCAAATTCCACTTCCAAATTCCAGTTCGGATTTCAAATTCTAAATTTCACTTCCAAACTCCAGTTCGAAATTCCAATTCTAAATTCCACTTCCAAATTCCACTCCCATATTCCATTTCTGAATTCCAATTCCAAATTCCCATTCAAAATTCCAAATCTAAATTCCACTTCCAAATTCCACTTCCATATTCCAGTTCTAAATTCCAATTCCAAATTCTGATTCCAAAATCCACTTCCAAATTAGAAATTCAAATTCTACTTCAAAATTCCACTTCCAAATTCTACTTCCAAATTCCAATTCCAAACTCTACTTCCAAATTCCAATTCTAAATTTCACTTTCAAATTTCACTTCCAAATTCCACTTCCAAATTCCAGTTCCACATTTCAACTCTAAATTTCACTTCAAAATTTCAGTGTCAAATTCTACTTCTAAATTCCAATTCAAAATTCCAGGTCCAACCTCCAACTACCAAACGCAGGTCGAAAATTCACTTACACAATCTCGTTCCCAATTTCCCTTCTGATTTCCTTTTCCAGTTTCTGATATTATAATTCTCTTCTACATGTCGCACTTCAATGGCTTCCTGAAATTGTGATTCCAGATTGAAATTACACCTTATCGATAAAAGTTTGCTTTCTATGTACCCTTGTAAATTTGTGTTTCAAATAACACTTCCAATTTCAATTTCAAAATTCCAATTCTACATTCCACTTCCAAATTCCACTTCCAAATTCCCGTTCCAAATTCCAATTCTAAATTCCAATTCCAAATTCCACTCCCAAATTCCACTTCTTAATTCAAATCCCAATTCTGTTTCAAAAAACCACTTCCAAATTCCAATTCCAAATTCTACTTCCAAATTTCAGGTCGAAATTGCACTTCTAATTTCCATTTCTAAATTCCAATTCTAAATTTCACTTAGAAATTCCAGGTCCAACTGCCAATTAACAAATGAAATTCTAAAAACCACTTCCACTGTCCCCATCAAAATTCGCCAACTGATTCCTTTTTCCAAATTCTGATCCTCTAATTCTCTTCCCCATGTTGAACTTCAATTGCATTCTTAAATTATTATTCCAGATTCAGTTTTCACATTTTAAATAAAATTCTGCTTTCTAAGTACCCTTGTAAATTTATGTTTCAAATTCCAATGCCAAATTTCACTTCCAAATTCCAGTTCCAAATTCGAGATAAAAATTCCACTTTCAATTCCAGTTCCACATTCCAATTCTAAATTCCAATTCCAAATTCCACTCCCAAATTCCACTTCTAAATTCAAATCCCAATTCTGTTTCAAAAATCCACTTCCAAATTCCAATTCCAAATTCCATTTCTAAATTCGAGTTGCAAATTCCACTTCCAAATTCCAGTTCCAAATTGAAGGTCCAAATTCCACTTCCAAATTCCAGTTCGGATTTCAAATTCTAAATTTCACTTCCAAACTCCAGTTCGAAGTTCCAATTCTAAATTCCACTTCCAAATTCCACTTCCATATTCCAGTTCTAAATTCCAATTCCAAATTCTGATTCCAAAATCCACTTCCAAATTCAAATTCCAAATTCTACTTCCAAATTACAATTCTAAATTACAATTCTAAATTTCACTTCCAAATTCCAGTTCCAAATTCCACTTCCAAATTCCAGTTCTACATTTCAACTCTAAATTTCACTTTAAAATTTCAGTATCAAATTCCACTTCTAAATTCCAATTGAAAATTCCAGTTCCAACCTCCAATTACCAAACGCAGGTCGAAAATTCACTTACACAATCCCGTTCCCAATTTCCCTTCTGATTTCCTTTTCCAGTTTCTGATATTATAATTCTCTTCCACATGTCGCACTTCAATGGCTTCCTGAAATTATGATTCCAGATTGAATTTACTCCTTATCAATAAAAGTTTGCATTCTATGTACCCTTGTAAATTTGTGTTTCAAATAACACTTCCAATTCCAATTTCAAAATTCCAATTCTACATTCCACTTCCAAACTCCACTTGCAAATTCCAGTTCCAAATTCCAGTTCTAAATTCCAATTCCAAATTCCAAATCTAAATTCCAATTACAAATTCCAATTCCAAATTCTAATTCCAAATTCCACTTCTAAATTCGAATTTCAAATTCCACTTCTAAATTCCCGGTCCAAATTGAAGTTCCATATTCCACTTCCAAATTCCAGTTCGACATTACAATTCTAAATTCCACTTCAAAATTCTGCCTCCATATTCCATTTCTAAATTCCAACTCCAAATTCCAATTCAAAATGGCAATTCCAAATTCCACTTCCAAATTTTACTTCCAAATTCCAGTTCTAAATTCCACTTCTAAATTTCACTTCCAAATTCCAGTTCCAACTGCCAATTAACAAATGAAATTCTTAAAACCACTTCCACCGTCCCCATCCCAATTCGCCAACTGATTCCTTTTTCCATATTCTTATCCTCAAATTCTTCTCCACATGTTGCACTTCAATTGCATCCTTAAATTATTATTCCAGATTCATTTTTCACATTTTAAATAAAATTCTGCTTTCTAAGTACCATTGTAATTTTATGTTTCAAATTCCAATTCCAAATTCCACTTCCAAATTCCAGTTCCACATTCCAATTCTAAATTCCCATTCCAAATTCCACTACCAAATTCCACTTCTAAATTCAAATTCCAATTCTGTTTCAAAAATCCACTTCTAAATTCCAATTCCAAATTCCATTTCTAAATTCGAGTTTCAAATTCCCCTTCCAAATTCCAGTTCCAAATTCCAATTCCAAATTCCACTTCTAAATTCGAATTTCAAATTCCACTTCTAAATTCCCGTTCCAAACTGAAGTTCCATATTCCCCTTCCAAATTCCAGTTCGAAATTCCAATTCTAAATTCCACTTCAAAATTCCACCTCCATATTCCAGTTCTAAATTACAACTCCAAATTCCAATTCAAAATGTCAATTCGAAATTCCACTTCCAAATTCTACTTCCATATTCCAGTTCTAAATTACAATTACAAATTATGCTTCAAAAATCCACTTCCAAATTCCAATTTCAAATTCTACTTCCAAATTTCAGGTCGAAATTGCACTTCCAAATTCCAGTTCCAACTGCCAATTAACAAATGAAATTCTAAAAACCACTTCCACCGTCCCCATCTCAATTCGCCAATTGATTCCCTTTTCCTAATTCTGGTACTCTAATTCTCTTCCACATGTTGTACTTCAATTGCATTCTTAAATTATTGTTCCAGATTCAGTTTTCACATTTTAAATAAAATTCTGCTTTCTAAGTACCCTTGTAAATTTATGTTTCAAATTCCAATTCCCAATTTCACTTCCAAATTCCAGTTCCAAATTCCAGAACCAAATTCCACTTCCAAATTCCAGTTCCAAATTCCCATTCTAAATTCCAATTCCAAATTAAACTCCCAAATTCCACTTCTAAATTCAAATCCCAATTCTGTTTCAAAAATCCACTTCCAAATTCCAATTCCAAATTCCATTTGTAAATTCAAGTTTCAAGTTCAACTTCCAAATTCCAGTTCCAAATTGAAGGTCCAAATTCTACTTCCAAATTCCAGTTCGGATTTCAAATTCTAAATTTCACTTCCAAAATCCAGTTCGAAATTCCAATTCTAAATTCCACTTCCAAATTCCACTTCCACATTCCAGTTCTAAATTTTAATTCCAAATTCTGATTCCAAAATCCACTTCCAAATTCCAATTCTAAATTCTACTTCCAAATTCCAATTCCAAATTCTACTTCCAAATTCCAATTATAAATTCCAATTCTAAATTTCACTTCCAAATTCCACTTCCAAATTCCAATTATAAATTCCAATTCCAAATTCCACTGCCAAATTCCAGTTCCAATATAATCGATATTAATTGTATTGTTTAGCATAACATCTATAAAATATTGCAATAATATAGTCTTGATAATATTATATATCTTTGGGGATGCAAAGTAAATCACAAAACTGCCCAAGTTCTAGGAACTCAAACTCTAAGGGGTAACATAACCATGTACAATATATGTGTATTCATATATATGTGATTGTATATATGCATATATAAATATATATATATACATCTGTATAAATGCATAGCTTGTGTATAGGCATATATACATGGGTGTGTATAATCAGTAGTGTTTGTGGATTTCACTGATAGCAGCTAATAAATCTCTGAAGATGTTTGTCACATCAGATATTCTTGAATCCTTGTCCAGGACCTGTTTCAATACGTGAGACTTAAATTGACTTAGTCTCTGTATTTGGAAGAAAAAATTATCAGATCATTGGACTAAAATAGCAATAATAATGAGCTCTATAGGTGTTTTAGATGGGAAACTTTGGAAACTGTAATCTTTCTTCTTCAATGGATTATTACAATTAGAATCATCACTATTACTATTCTTATTGAAATGGCATAGCAGATATATCCCAGATTTACTTCCAAAAGACCATAGTTTGGGATGTCCAGAGGCAAATCGTCCGATTTCCAAAAGCTTCAGTTTCTTAATCTATTAAAAAAGTCCTTGGAAGTATACAATCCATGAAGTTGTGACAAATGATAGTATATTTTAAAAGTTTAAAGCACAATTCAAAGGGAATTTTCAGAATACTCTTTGTTCTTCCACCCTCTTTTGAGAATCCTTGTCTGGAGAAGGTAAAATTCAATATCTTTATTTGGTAATCAGTAGCTAATGAACAGGAACTGTCTTTCTCCATCTTACAGATAAGAAGCATTCTGAAAGTCCTATGACCATCAGCTTTACAGAAGGGTAAACATCTGATTCTTCTATTTCTCTAGATTTGTTTTCAAAACAAGAGAGAAGAGAAAAAGCAAAGCAGGGAGGATGGGGAGGAATTACTCCATACCAACTGAGTTCATCCTCTTGGAAGTCACTAGTTCTCCCGAGGTAAAAATGACCCTTTTTGTTCTCCTCCTCACCATTTATTTGTTTATTCTTATAGCAAAATCTTGGGATCATCATCTTAATCAGGATACACACACAACTCCATTTGCCCATGTATTCCTTCCTTAGTCACATGTACTTCTGTGATCTCTACTACTCCACAGCCATTGGCCACAAGATGCTGGTGGACTTTTATGCCAAAGACAAATCTATTTGCTTCAGTGGTTGTGCTTTGTAATTCTATTTCTTCTGTTCCTTTGCAGATTCCAAATGCCTGCTCTTAGCGGTAATGGATTTTGATTGTCACATGGCAATAAGAAACGTTTTGCTTTTGTCTACATGGTGCAGTTGAAAGAAAGATGCTCTACTCCATAGCACTTTATCCCTTAACAATGAGTTTCTGTAAGTCCAATGATACTAACTATTTCTTCTGTGATATGCCTCCTCTTTTATCACTCTTGTTCTGATGTCCATGTCAATGAGCTGGTGCCTTCTCTGTCGTTGGCTTCATTAAAATGGTCACCATGTCAGCAATCCTTATGTCTTTCTGTTATGTAATCATATGGGTTGAAGATCCACTCCGATGTGGGCAGATACAAAACATTTGCAACTTACATCTCCCACTTAACCACTACTGCCTATCTTCCAAGATACTCTCCTTTTTTATGTACTTCACGGGAAGTTCTACCTATTCATTGGACCAAGATAAAATGACCTCCTTGTTTTACACTATTGCCAAACCCGTGTTAAACCCCTTGATTTACAGTTTGAGAAACAAAGATGTGAGGGAGGCCATGGGAAACTGAGAAACAAAATGTGTTTTTCACTTGATGCTTTTAGTTCACTGCCTTGGAAATCATGAGGACAGAGTGGGAATCTGGAGGTACAATGAAATCAACAAAATTCCCTGCAAATTTTGTGTAACATACACAAGATCGTAGAATTTCTGAGAGGCAAAATGACCTCAGAGTTTGCCAATTTCAGTATCTACCTGAACAGGAATCCTTTCTACAACAATTCTCTCAATTGCCTGTATATGCAAATATTTCTTAAAGAGTTAATTTCTCCAAGGGAATATAAATGCAAAAAGATAATACATATAATAAAGTGTTAAGGAAGTCAAATTATGATTTCTATATTACATTTTGCCTCTATGACTGATCTATGTGACAGTGACAAATCTGTCACGAGAAAGCATTTTGCTTTAACCCATATCTCATAGAATGACATATCCTGTGGAAGATAATGTTATAGAAGATAGAATGCTGGATGTAGAAATAAGATGACATGGATTCAAAAGTCATCACCAACACTAGCTATATGACTAAGGGAAAGACATTAAACCTTTCTAAGATTCAGTTCCTTAAAGTATAAAATCAGCACAGCTACACATCTATTATTCATGTCATGCCAGATGTGTGATTTCATTTATGTAAGAAAATGCAGTTAAGTCATTATTCCCTCTGCCAATTCAAATGAAAAGTTCCAACTCATCCAGGGTAAGATAGTCATTTATGTTTTGAAGATGGAATTGAACATGTCACTTAGAAGTCAATTCTCTAAGCAATTTTTAATTAATTGTCATGCTCAGATTCCAAAATATATGTATTTTGACAACACTAAAACTCCATATAGATCCTCACTGTTAAATTGTTTATTGCAGATAAAATGGGACCTTTTGTAATACATTGTTTTTAGCAATTGTAAACCAGAACTGCAGTGTTGGAAATAATATTATTATTATAATTTCTAGCCATCTCAAATTTCTGTTACTTAAAATTTCAAAATCAAATGCACTGGGGTAATATAAATATATTTATTTTACTTTAGCATTCGCACCCCCTCGCCAACAATTTCCCTGTTTAGAATCAATGGTTAGAATTTTTACATTAGCCTAATATGTCTGTTACTCATTTTTTTTTTTATAGAGGGGGCTGACTTAATCATTCCATGAGGAGACCCTCTCTCCTGGCATTTTAGTGATAAGAGAAAAGAAAACACACAAACATCCTGGGTTGCAATTTCAGCTGAAACTTTGTTTCCCCTTTCCCAAGTCAGCTACTTCTTTTCATTCTTTTATTTTTTTTTCTTTTTATTTATTTATTTAACTTTTAACATTCATTTTCACAAAATTTTGGGTTACAAATTTTCTCCCCTTTTATCCCTTCCCCCCCCCCAAACACCAAGCATTCTAATTGCCCCTGTGACCAATCTGCTCTCTCTTCTATCATCCCTCTCTGCCTTTGTCTCCGTCTTCTCTTTTGTCCTGTAGGGCCAGATAGCTTTCTATACTGCTTTACCTGTATTTCTTATTTCCTAGTGGTAAGAACATTACAGTTGATCCTAACACTTTGAGTTCCAACTTCTTTACCTCCCTCCCTCTCCACCCCTTCCCTTTGGAAGGCAAGCAATTCAATATAGGCCAAATCTGTGTAGTTTTGCAAATGACTTCCATAATGGTTGTGTTGTATAGGACTAACTATATTTCCCTCCATCCTATCCTGTCCCCCATTACTTCTATTCTCTTTTGATCCTATCCCTCCCCATGAGTGTCGACCTCGAATTGCATTCTCCTCCCCATGCCCTCCCTTCTATCATCCCCCCCACCCTGCTTGTCCCCTTGTCCCCCACTTTCCTGTATTGTGAGATAGGTTTTCCTACCAAAATGAGTTGTTACTCATTTTTAATGAAGAATATTCAAATTGTTTATTATGTAAGGAAGATTTTTCCTGAGACTAAGAATTAGTTATACTGGATTTCTGAGGAAGTTAAAACATGATCCAAGTTTGTGCACTGAGGTTATAAAACAGTTTAGGATCGAGCTTCTATATGAGAGAAAAGAGAGACGGAGAGAGAGAGAGAGAGAGAGAGAGAGGGGGGGGGGATTTGTGTGGTTCCAAGTTTGGTTTCATCTGGTATTTGAGGGAATGCATCATTTTCTTTTCCTTGCAGAGTTTAAAAACTGTATGTGTGAAGCATTATAGCATTATTTCATCACTGCACTGACTGTTTTTTGCTACCCTAATTTTATTACTGCCATTTTCTCTGTTTCTTAAATGCGCTGATATAAGGAATGAATCCCTGAGGAGAGGAGAGAGGAGGGATTTATTTGGAATTGAAAGTGATAGAAATATTAGACATATTTAAATTAAAATGAAATAATGCATAGAAAAATAAAATATTATATAGGCAGAATGGAGGAGGAAAGATAGTAGAGAAAAAAGGAATATCACATGCATTGGGTGCAGATTAGGAAATCAACAATAATTTTAATTCAATGGATGAATTAGCATTGACTTTGGGATGTATTTGGTGAAATTAGTGACTAGAGAGGTTGGATCAGATATTTCTCATATGGATGAAGATTGAGAACTAAATTAAATGAGTAAAGAGAATAATGAAAGATTATACTGAGTTTATATTATAGCAAGGGAAATCTGGAGGGTGAACTAGTTCAACCTTCTTATTTTACAGATCAGAAAACCAAAGCCAAGAAAAGTCAAATGACTTATTCAGGTTTGTGAAGACAGCGAATAGTGGAGTCAGGCTTTAAAGCCCTCTTCTGTTGCCAAGTTCAATTGTTACTTATCCTATGGGAGTTTTATAAATTTCTACAAAGCTACAGGAAAGTACTTAACAGTATGGTATAAAATCCACACTATTTTTGGACTTTACGAACTAAATTGTAATTTCCACTATAATTTATTCTTTCTGTATGGTCTTGAACAAGTTACTTAACCTCTCTCCGTATTTCGGTAGCCATTTTTGTCTATGTTAAAATCTATGGGAACATACTTAGTTTAGTGAAGAAAAGTGATGCACGACCATATCTAAAAGATGACAGAGAATTTAATACATCAATAATGATGTGTTACTACTGATTTAGTACTAGTCCTTCCTCCTGTTGCCTGACTAACTGCATAGAAAAATTCTTCTTATCAGTTTAGAACTCACTACTTTGACTCCTACACCAGAAGGCCTGAAGACTCAATACATTTATCTGCAATGGATTAATACTATTTCTCCAGCTTAAATGTCTAGTGTTGAGGAAAACACATTATCCCAGCTGGCTGACTGGAACTCAAAATGAAAATTCAGAGTTTAGCTTAAACAAATATTCCACGGTGACTTTAATCATAATATCAGTATTGATAATAAACCAGGTACCAAATGAAGCAAATCTACAGAAATCTTTTCTCAATGGGATATGTATATATATATATATATATCAGCATTAAATATAGCTTATGTCATGCAACAAAGTAGTCAGTCAATATGAAATGGCCCATAGATGCAAAACAAGGAAAGAAAGGAAGGAAGAAAGAAAGGAAGAAGGAAGAAAGAAAGAAAGAAAGAAAGAAAGAAAGAAAGAAAGAAAGAAAGAAAGAAAGGAAGGAAGGAAGGAAGGAAGGAAGGAAGGAAGGAAGGAAGGAAGGAAGGAAGGAAGGAAGGAAGGAAGGAAAGAAAGAAAGAAAGAAAGAAAGAAAGAAAGAAAGAAAGAAAGAAAGAAAGAAAGAGAGAGAGAGAGAGAGAGAGAGAGAAAGAAAGAAAGAAAGAAAGAAAGAAAGAAAGAAAGAAAGAAAGAAAGAAAGAAAGAAAGAAAGAAAGAAAGAAAGAAAGAAAGAAAGGAAGGAAGGAAGGAAGGAAGGAAGGAAGGAAGGAAGGAAGGAAGGAAGAAAGAAAGAAAGAAAGAAAGAAAGAAAGAAAGAAAGAAAGAAAGAAAGAAAGAAAGAAAGAAAGAAAGAAGAAAGAAGAAGGAAAGAAAGAAAGAAAGAAAGAAAAATCTTATGTATGAATATGAATTCATGTAAAAAAGATGAACTTGCCAGTTGGGAGATTGTCTCGTCTAATTGTTGTAGGACTCTATTGAGTAAGCTAGAAGTGCATGTATTTGGGTGAGGGTAGGGGAATAGCTCTCTCTAAAGATTGTAAAGTGGGTAGAATGCAATATGAATGTGTCTGAGTAAGTGTATGCGTCTCAGTATTAAATGTAGATTTCCCATCCTATCCCTTCTAGTATAACTTTACTACACACTTTCTATTGATTTTATTGTGTAACTGGCTCATTTTATTGTTCCATTATAAGAGAAGTTTGAAAGGAGTTTGTTGGCAAGTTAAATGCCAGGTCATGCCCAAAAGGCTATTGAATGAGGTGCTTCTCACACAGTCGTAGAGAATAAGCAATGATATTCAGCAGAGGAAACATCATCATGGGAGCACTTAAAACATACTTTGATATTTCAGAAAGCACTTTCCTCATTAAGAAACTTATGAGTTAGTATCAGTTTCATTTTACAAATATGCTCAGAGACCTTCAATAAAAGAAAGCTGGCTAAAGAGCCAATGACATTGGGATAAGAATCCATATCCATCTCTCTTGAATCCAAGGCACTATTTTCTTTCTGATTCACTGCATTGATTTTCAAACAACATCTTTTTTATCATTTTATTTGTGATCAGTTTTCTACAATCACTTCCACGTAACTTTGATGTTTTTAACCCCTACTTCCCCTTCTTTCCCCTCTAACTTATCCCTCCCTCCTCGAGTCGGCATACAATTTTATACAAGTTCTACACAAACATTCCTATTAAATACATTTTCACTTAAGCAATATTTCATAGAAGAATTAAAATGAAAGGGAAAAATCATAAAACAAACAAAAATGGAATACAAAAGGAAATGATCCACTGTGTCTTGTGATCTAATGCCATAGTTCTTTCTCTGCATGTGGAAAGCATTTTGCCTTAAGAGACCATTGGGAGTATTTTAAATCCTTGCATTGCATTGAAGTTCTAAGTCTACCAGAAAAAAATCCTCACGCACTGTGGTTGCTACTGTGTATTCTCCTGGTTCTGCTCCTTTCACTCAGCATCAGTTTCATATGTCTTTCCAGGCCTCTCTGAAGTCTTCCTGTTCATTTCTTACAGCACAATAGTATTCCATTAGATTCATATACCACAGTTTATTCAGCCATTCCCCAGTTGATGGACATTTCCTTGATGTCCAGATTTTGGTCACCACAAAGAGTGCTGCTATAAATGTTTTTGTACATATGGGACCCTTTCACATTTTTATGGTCTCTTGGGGATACAATCTTAGAAGTGGTATTGCTGGGTCAAAGGGTATACACATTTTTGTAGCCCATTGGGTGTAGTTCCAAATTGCTCTCCAGAATGGCTGGATCAGCTCATAGTTCCACCAACAATGAATTAGTGTTCCAACTCTCCCACATCTTCTCTAACATTTATCATCATCCTGTTTTGTCATGTTAGCGAATCTGATAGGTAGGATGTGGTATCTCAAACTTGTTTTGATTTGGATCTCTCTGATAAATATTGATTTAGAGCATTTTTTTCATATGACTGTAGATAGTTTTGATTTCTTCCTCTGAAAACTGCCTGTTTATATTCTTTGACCATTTATCAATTGGGGAATGACTTGTATTCTTGTACATTTGACTCAGTTCTCCATATATTTTAGAAATGAGGTCTTTCTCACAAACACAGACACTTGCAAAAATTCTTTCCCAGTTTTCTGCTTCCCTCCTGATCTTGGTTGCATTAGGTTTGTTTGTGCAAAAACTTTTTAATTTAATGTAGTCAAAATTATGCATTTTTTACTTCATAATGTTTTCTATCTCTAGTCAAAAATTCTTCCCTTTTCCATAAATCTGATAAATAAAATATTCCTTGTTCCACTAATTTGGTTATGGTATCAGTCTTTGTACCTAGATCATGTACCCATTTGGACTTTATTCTTGTGTACGGTGTCAGGCATTGGTGCACATTTAGTTTCCGCCATACTGTTATCCAGTTTTCCCAGCAATTTTTGTCGAACAATGAGTTCTTATCTCAGAAGTTGGGGTCAATAGGTTTATCAAAAGTAAATTGCTACGTTCATTGACTACTGTGTCTTGGATACCTAATATATTCCACTGGTCTACGCTTCTATTTCTTAACCAGTACCAAGTGGTTTTTATGACTGCTGCTTCATAATACAATTTGAGATCCGGTAGAGGTAGGCCACTTTGCCTAACATTCCTTTTCGTTAGTTCCTTTGATATTCTAGAAGTTTTGTTCTTCCAGATGAATTTTTATATTACTTTTTAGCTCTACAGAATATTATCTGATAGTTTTATCGGTTTGCCCCTAAATAAGCAAATCAATTTAGGTAGAATTGTTATTTTCATTATATTGCCTCGGACCACACATGAGCAACTGGTGATTTTCCACTTACTTAGATCTGACTTTATTTGTGTGAAAAGCGTTTTGTAATTGTGTTCATATAGTCCTTGGGTTTATTTTTGCAGTTAGAATCCCAAGTATTTTATATAGCCTACCGTAGCTTTAAATGTGATTTCTCTTTCTATCTCTTGCTATTGGGCTTTGATTATACTATATAGAAATGCAGAAGATTTGTGTGGCTTTATTTTTGTAACCTGCAACTTTGCCAAAGTTGTTTATTATTTCAGGTAGTCTTTTTACTTGAATCTCTGGGATTCTCAAAGTATATCATCATATCATCTGCCAAGAATGATAACTTAGTTTCTTCTTTGCCTATTCTAATTCTTTCAATTTCTTTTTCTTCCATTATTGCCACAGCTAATATTTCTAGTACCATACTGAATAACAGTGGTGATAATAGACATCCTTCTTTCACCCCTGATTTTATTGGGAAAGCATCCAGCTCATCACAATTGCATATAGCACTTGTGAAAGGTTTTTAGGTAGATACTGCTTATTATTTTATGGAAAGTTCCATTTAGTCCTATATTCTCCAGTGTTTTCAATAGGAATGGGTGTTGTATTTTGTCAAAAAACTTTTTCTGCATCTATTGAGATGATCATGTCTTTTCTCTTAGTTTTATTGTTGATATGATCAATAATGTAAATAGTTTTTATAATATTGAATCAGCCCTGCATTCCTGGTATAAATCCTACTTAATCATAATATATTATTCTTCTGATTAGTTGATCTATTCTTTTGGCTAAAATTTTATTCACACTTTTTGCATCTATATTCAATAGAGAAATTGGTCTGTAATTTTCTTTCTGTTGTTTTTGCTCTTCCTAGTGTAGGTATCAAAACGTATTTGTATCATGAAAAGAATTTGGAAGGGTTCCTTCTCTCATTTTCCCAAATAGTCTATACAGTATTGTAAATAACTGTTCTTTTAATATTTGATATAATTCACTTTTGAATCAATCTGACCCTTGACAGTTTTTTCCTAAGGAATTCATTGATGGCTTGTTCAATTTCTTTTTATGATATCAGGATATTTAAGTATAAGACTCCCTCTTCTGTTAGTGTGGGCAAATTTTTATCTTTTAAAATAATCATCCATCTCATTTTCATTGTCGAATTTATGGGTATATAATTGGGCAAAGTAATTTCTTATTATTGTTTTAATTTCCTCCTCATTGGAGGTGAGTTAACCTTTTTCATTCTTGATATTGGTAATTTGGTTTTCTTCTTTATTTTTTAAATCAAATCGACCAAAGACTTATCAAATTTATTTGTTTTTTTCATAAAACAACTCCTGATTTTATTTATCAGTTCAATAGTTTTTTTAATTTCAATTATAGTTATCTCTTTTTTGATGTTCAGTATTTCTAATTTGGCATTTGCCTTGGGATTTTCAGTTTGTTCTTTTTCTAGTTTTATCAGCTGCATGAGCAATTTATTGATCTCCTTTTTCTCTATTTTATTCTTGTAGACACTCAAATATGTGAAACTTCCCCTAAGAACTGCTTTTGCAGTATCCCAAATAATTTGGTAAGTTCTTTCATTATTGTCATTTTCTTGAATGAAGTTGTTGATTGCTTCTATGATTTGTTGTTTAACCCACTCTTTAGGATCAGACTGTTTAGTTTCCCCTTAGTTTTTGATTTATGTTTCCATGGCCTTTGATTAAATATAAGTTTTATTCCATTATGATCTGAGAGGATGAGTTGACTATCTCCTCCTTTCTGCACTAGATTCTGTGGTTTTTATGCCCTAGTATGTGGACAGGCTTTGTATATATGCCATGTACCACTGAGAAAAAAGTGTATTCGTTTGTATCCCCGTTCAGTTTTTCTCCAGATATCTATCTTATCTAGGGTTCTGTTCATCTCCTTAACTTCTTTCTTGTTTATTTTGAGGTTATGCTTATCAAGTTCAGAGAGGAGAAGTTTGAGGTACCCCACTAGTATATTTTTCTGTCTGTTTCTTCCTTTAACTCCCTTAACTTCTCCTCTAAGAATTTGGATGCTATACCACTTGGAGAATATATGTTTAGTAATTAAGTTGCTTCCTTGCCTATTGTCCCTTTAAGCAGGATATAGTTTCCTTCCTTATCTCTTCGGATTAGATCTGTTTCTGCTATCCCTTTGTCTGAGATTATGATTGCTAACCCTGTTTTTTTTTTTACATCAAGGGAAGCACAATAACTTCTGCTCCAGCGTTTTACATTTACAATATGTGTATATCCCCTTTTCAGATGCGTTTCTTGTAAAGAACATATTGTTGGATTTTGGTTTTTAATCCATTCTGCTATCCATCTCCGTTTTATGGGAGAGTTCATTCCATTCACATTCACATTTATGATTACTGTGTCTTTTCCCCCATCCCCTTTCCCCTTGTTTATGCTTTTAGTTCTCCCTTCTCCATTCCTCTCCCAATAGAGTTTTAATTTTTGACCACCACCTTCCTCAGTCTTCTCTCCCCATTTTCAGCCCCCCTCCCTTTTAATCCCCTTTTCCTTTACTGTTTCTTCCCTCCCTTTTAGCTTCTCTTCCCTTTTCTTTTTCCCCTTCCCCTCCCCTTTGCATATAGATTTAGTAGGTGAACAGTGGATTCTTTTGAGGACTATTTTGCCTTCTCGATCTACGACTTCTGGGTAATGTTCCTTGATAATTTCTGGATGATATTTTCCAGACTCTTTTGTTCATCATGGACTTCTGGTAGCCCAGTAATCTTTAGATTTTCTCTCCTGAGGTCACTTGTTTTTCCAATTAGATATTTTTCACGTTCTTCTATCTTTTCTTTCTTTAGATTCTGCTTGACTGATTCTTTCTTTATTTATTTATTTATTCAACTTTAAACATTGATTTTCACAAGATTTTGGGTTCAAAATTTTCTCCCCTTTTCTCCCTCCCCCCACCCCCAAAACACGAAGCATTCTAATTGCCTCTATCACCAATCTGCTCTCTTTTCTATCATCCCTCTCTGCCCTTGTATCCATCTTCTTTTTTGTCCTGTAGGGCCAAATAACTTTCTATACCCCTTTACCTGTATTTCTTATTTCCCAGTGGCAAGAACAGTACTCGACAGCTGTTCCTCAAACTTTGAGTTCCAACTTCTTTACCTCCCTCTCTCCCCACCCCCTCCCTTTGGAAGGCAAGCAATTCAATATAGGCCAAATCTGTGGAGTTTTGCAAATGACTTCCATAATAGTCGTGTTGTATAAGACTAACTATATTTCCCTCCATCCTATCCTGTCCACCATTACTTCTATTCTGTCTTTTGATCCTGTCCCTCCTCATGAGTGTCGACCTCAGATTGCTCCCTCCTCCCCATGCCTTCCCTTCCATCATCCCCCCGCCACGCTTATCTGCTTATCCCCTACTTTGCTGTATTGTAAGATAGGTTTTCGTATCAGACTGAGTGTGCATTTTATTCCTTCCTTTAGTGGAATGTGGTGGGAGTAAACTTCATGTTTTTCTCTCACCTCCCCTCTTTATCCCTCCACTAATAAGTCTTTTGCTTGCCTCTTTTATGAGAGATAATTTGCTCCATTCCATTTCTCCCTTTCTCCTCCCGATATATATCTCTCTCACTGCTTTATTTCATTTTTTTAAGATATGATCCCATCCTCTTCAATTCACTCTGTGCACTCTGTCCTATCTGTGTGTGTGCATGTGCGTGTGCATGTGTGTGTGTAATCCCACCCAGTACCCAGATACTGAATAGTTTCAAGAGTTACATATATTGTCTTTCCATGTAGGAATGTAAACAGTTCAACTTTAGTAAGTCCTTTATGACTTCTCTTTGCTCTTTACCTTTTCGTGCTTCTTTTCATTCTTATGTTTGAAAGTCAAATTTTCTTCTCAGCTCTGGTCTTTTCATCAAGAATGCTTGAAAGTTCTCTATTTCATTGAAAGACCAATTTTTCCCCTGAAGTATTATACTCAGTTTTGCTGGGTAGGTGATTCTTGGTTTTAGTCCTAGTTCCTTTGACTTCTGGAATATCGTATTCCATGCCCTTTGATCCCTTAATGTAGAAGCTGCTAGATCTTGTGTTATCCTGATTATACTTCCACAATACTTGAATTGTTTCATTCTAGCTGCTTGCAATATTTTCTCCTTGACCTGGGAACTCTGGAATTTTGCTACAATGTTCCTAGGAGTTTCTTTTTTTGGATCTCTTTCAGGCGGTGATCTTTGGATTCCTTGAATACTTATTTTGCCCTCTGGCTCTAGAATCTCAGGGCAGTTTTCCTTGATAATTTCATGAAAGATGATGTCTAGGCTCTTTTTTTGATCGTGGCTTTCAGGTAGTCCCATCATTTTTAAATTGTCTCTCCTGAATCTATTTTTCCAGGTCAGTTGTTTTTCCAATGAGATGTTTCGTATTATCTTCCATCTTTTCATTCTTTTGGTTGGTTTCTCGTAAAGTCATTAGCCTCCATCTGTTCCATTCTAATTCTGAAAGAACTGTTTTCTTCAGTGAGCTTTTGAACCTCCTTTCCATTTGGCTAATTCTGCTTTTGAAAGCATTCTTCTCCTCATTGGCTTTTTGAACCTCTTTTGCCAATTGAGTTAACCTATTTTTCAAGGTGTTATTTTCCTTCAGCATTTTTTTGGGTCTCCTTTAGCAGGGTGTTTAATTGTTTTTCATGCTTTGCTGGCATGTCTCTCATTTGTCTTCCCAGTTTTTCCTCCACCTCTCTAACTTGATTTTCAGAATCGTTTTTGAGCTCTTCCATGGCCTGAGCCCATTGAGTGTGCTGGGATACAGAAGCCTTGACTTCTGTGTCTTTTCCTGATGGTAAGCATTGTTCTTTCTCATCAGAAAGGAAGGGAGGAAATACATGTTCACCAAGAAAGTAGCCTTCTATAGTCTTATTTCTTTTCCCTTTTCTGGGCATTTTCCCAGCCAGTGACTTGACTTCTGAATATTCTCTTCACACCCACTTCACCACCAGATCCGCCCAGCCAGAGCTTGGGGTCTGAGATTCAAATGCTGCTTCCCAGCCTCAGGGCTTTGGGCTGAGGTGGGGCTACTATTCAGTGTGAGATCAAGTTCAGGTGCTCAGGTTGGGGCAGGGCCTCTTCACGAGCTCAGTTCCTTCAGGGGGTTTATGTAGAGACCTTCAACAATGGATCCTAGCTCCTGCCTGCTTGGTGAGCCCTGGTCTGCTCCCGCCTCCGCTGCTGCCTCCCGAGGGGGCCTGAGTTATGGGGGCACCCCACTCCCCTCTCGACCCACTGAAGAGACTCTCTCACCGACCCTCGTCACCTGTGGGTGGAGGGATCCACGTGGCCGCTTGAGATTCAGTCCCTGAAGCCCGCCCAGATCTGCTCCTCTTGGTGTCGTGCAGCCAAGGAAGGCTGGGTTCTGGGTCTGCAGTGCGAGGACCTTTTGCGAGAGGTTTTTAGGCTCTCTGTAACAGAAACCTCTTCTGCTCCGTTGCTCCGTGGCCTCTGCTGCTCCAGAACTTGTTGGAAGCTCTTTTTTAAAGATATTTTATGGGCGGTGGGTTCACAGCTAGTGTATGTGTGTCTATCTACTCCGCCATCTTGGCTCCGCCCACTTGACTGATTCTTAATATCTCATGAATTCATTAGCTTTGATTTGCCCTAATCTATTTTTATCAAATTGTTTTCTTCAGTTAACATTTGCATCTCCTTTTCTCTCTGTCCAATTGTTCATTTTAAGTAGTTATTTTCACCAGTTAAGTTTTGTACTTCCTCTTCCATCTATCCAGTTTTCTTTTTTAAGGAGGTGTTCTATTGTGTGAATACTTTTTCATATTTTTAAAATCATTGGTCAGTTTTTCTTGTATTTCTCTAATTTGGATTTTAAAATTCTTCCAGAGCTCTTCCAAGAAGGCTTTTTGTTTTTCTGACCAGTTCATATGCCCTTCTGGATTTTCAGATGGGAATGCAGTCTCAATGTCCACCTCTTCGGTATTTATGTTTTGGTCCTTGTTCCCATAGAAAAATTCTATGGTCTTTTCTTTTCTGCTTTGCTTTTTGTTCATGATAATAACCCTTTTCCTGGCTTTTAAGGTAGATCTCTGCGTCTGTGGCACAGGGAGCTTGGTCCCACAGTTCTTGTGGCTAAAACTGGAGGCTTATTGTGTTGTAACCTCTGGTTTTTTTCAGCTAGAAATTAAGTGCTACAGCTTACCTGGTGCTGAGCTGTCTAGCATTTGAAAGTAGCGGCCGGTTATGTCTTTTTGGGTTTCCCCTCTATTATCCTAGATGCAGCTCGTTAAGTATGAAGGAAGGGTGGTCTGGCCACAGGAGGTCTCCTCTGCTGAGCTACAGTGTAGGCAAGCTCAGCTTTCCGCACCTAGTGTCTTCCCGACTCCACTCTCGTGCTGAGGCACACCTGTAGTCTTGTTGTTGTCAGTTGCTGGCCTCACCCCCTTGGGGTTCAGTATCCTCACCAGGTTTGTTGAGGTGGGACTGTCTGGGACAGCTCTGATCTTGCACTGGTCACCTGTGGCCACAGAGAAACCCTCCTTAGCAAACTTTCTAGCCTCCTGTGCTGAGAGTCTGTTTACACCTTCTGCTGCTGTCAGTCTTCCAGGGTTTTTTTTTTCTGTAGAAACAATCTCTGGGGTGATCAAAGACAGCAAGAAGAGGGAGATAGCAGTTACCGATCATTCTGCCATCTTGGCACTTGGAACCATAAATGGGGCTCAATCAATATCAAATAATTGAGAATTCACAATATTTTTCAAATGAACCTATTCCAAATAAATGATCCATTTCTTTCTTTCAATCTTTCCTTCATGTTCCGTTATCTCCTTCCCCTAACAAGGAGTGAAACAATTTTAATTCTAAAATGAGATCAGGGCAGTGATGGAGTATCATGTGTGAAAATTCTAACCTTTTTGCTTCTCCCCGTCACTACTTCAGAAATTCTAAGCATAATAATTGCAATTCCAAAGACTTATTTTCATACAAAGGTCCTTGTATGCATTACTATTATGTTTTATTCATTGAAAGGGTTTCCATTCTCATTCTTCCCTTTGCTGGTTAGACCACTGCATTTGAGCAAGGAAGAATTTATTCGAATATTATGGATTTCAATCCCATTGTAACTAGACTGATTTCTCATATTTCCTAGCTATAAATTCACCTCTCTCCTTAAATTATCCATTTCATATGTCTAAACCATGAATGGCACTGGTAGCTCCTCCTAAATGTATAAATGATTCAGTATAATGCATCTCCATTCTTTAAAATATGATTTACACGTACTTTGTGCAGAGTGAGTCAGTCCAGTGATCCTTAGTATTCAATATGACCTCCATATTTTGGACATGAAATAGATACCAGCAGGACATATCTTAAGAGAGGTAATAATATATCATGCATTATGACCTTCTTAAAAAGGAGATGACTAGCCTACATTTTCCATAATCTCCACAATGAATTCCTATGATTTTTTGTTCTTTTTTAAGAAATGTAAATTGAGGGAGCCAAGATGGTATAGTAGAAAGGTGCACATATTCTAGCTCTTCTACCACAGCCCATAAAATACCTGCAAAAATGACTGTCAGCAATTTATAGAGCAACAGAAGCCACAGAACCACAGAAAGAAAAAGATTTCCAGCCCAAGGAAGCCTGGAATGATAAGAGGAAAAGGTCTATTACAGAGAGTGTGGAGTGAATCCCAGTCTAGACTTAGCCATGCAGCACTGAGAGGAGCAGGGCCAGAGCAGACATCAGGGGTGGAATTTCCAGCAGCAGCAGTGGTTCTGGGATCCCTCAATCCACAAGCCCCAAAGGCAGCTTCAAAGGTCAGTGAGAAAGCTTTTTTTACCATGATGACAAGGGAACAAGATTCTCCCCTAGCTCTGGCCCCAGATGGTGGGCAGTAGCAGGGATGTCAATGTCAGCAGCACCAGCGTTAGCTGCAGCATCCATTTGTGGAGCCTTCAGCCTAAAGCCCCTGGGAGAATTGAGCCACTGATTTGAGTCTCAGCCCTGAGTGGTGACCCTGCCACTCACCTGAAGCCCCTGAGGGAACTGAGAAGCTGATCTGAATCTCAGCCGCAAGTCCAGCAGGGGAGTAAACTCCTCTCATTTCAGAGTGTCACCTTGGAGGAACTGAGAACTTTCAGGTCCCAAGACTATACCCTCCTCTTGAAGAATGACTCAAAAGTCAAGAAACTGGTTGGGAAAATGCCCAAAAAGGGGGGGAAAATAAGAGTAGAGAAGGTTACTTTCCTGGTGAGCAGGTATTTCCTTCCATCTTTTCAGAACAGGAAGAACAATCCATACCGCCAGAGGAAGTCAAGGTTTCTGCATCCAGTACCTAGAAAGTAAATATGCAATAGTCTCAGGACATGGAAGAGATTGAAAAGTGAGTCAACAGCTTGCTAAAGGAGACCCAAAAAAATGCTGAAGAAATTAACACCTTGAAAAATTGGCTAACAAATTGGCAAAAGAGGTCCAAAAAGCCAATGAGGAGAAGAATGCTTTAAAAAGCAGAATTACCCAAATGGAAAAGGAGGTGCAAAAGCTCACTGAAGAAAATAGCTCTTTAAAAATTAGAATAGAGCAGATGGAAGCTAATGACTTTATGAGAAACCAAGAAAGTACAAAACAAAACCAAAAGAAGGAAAAAATAGAAGATAATGTGAAATATCTCATCGGAATAACAAATGACCTGGAGAATAGATTCAGGAGAGACAGTTTAAAAATTATGGGAATACCTGAAAGTCACAATCATAAAAAGAGCTTAGACATCATCTTTCACTGAATTATCAAGGAAAATGTCCATGATATTCTAGAACCACAGGTCAAAATGAATTTTGAAAGAATACACTGATCTCCTCCTGAAAGAGATCCAAAAAGAGAAACTCCTAGGAATATTGTGGCCAAATCCCAGAGTTACCAGGTCAAGGAGAAAATATTGCAAGCAACTAGAAAGAAACAATTCAAGTGCTGTGGAAATATAATCAGGATAAAAAAAGGTGTAGCAGCTTGTACATTAAGGGTTGAAGGGTTTGGAATAAGATATTCCAGGAGTCAAAGGAACTAGGATAAAAAGAAAGAATCACCTACCCAGCAAAACTGGGTATAATGCTTCAGGGGGAAAAATGGTCATTCAGTGAAATAGAGGAATTTCAATCATTCTTGTTGAAAATACCAGAACTGAATAGAAAATTTGACTTTCAAACAGAAGAATGAAGAAAAACATGAAAAGGTAAACAGGAAAGAGAAATCATAAGGGACTTTCTAAATGTGAGCTGTTTACATTACTACATGGAAAAATAATGTTTGTAACTCTTCAGATGTCTGCATATTTTTGTAGTTGTAGGGATTTTATACACACTAACATACATATGTAGAAAGAGAGGACAGGGTGAGGGGAATGAGAAGGTATGATATCTAAAAATAAAATTAGAGGATGAGACAGGAATATATTGCGAGGAGAAAGGGAGAAATGTGATGGGGCAAATCATCTCCCAAAAAAAGATTCAAGAAAAAGCTTTTTCAATAGAAGGGAAAAGAGGGGAGGTGAGAAGAAAAAAGTTAAGCTTACTCTCTTCACATTTGGCTTAAGGAGGGAATAAGTATGCTCACTCAATTTGGCATGGAAATCTATCTTACACTACAGGAACGTAGGGGAGAAGAGGTCAAGTGGAGTGGAGGGGATGATAGGAGGGAGTAATCAGAAGTAAACACTTTTGGGGAGGGACTAGGTCAAAAGAGAGAATAGAATAAATGGCGGGCAGGATAGGATGGAGGGAAACATAGTTTTTCACAACAGACTATTATGGAAGTGTTGCAAAACTATGCATGTATAGCCTATGTTGAATTTCTTACCTTCTCAGTGGGGATGGCTGTGGAGGGAGGGTAGGGAAATAAGTTGGAACTCAAAGTTTTAGGGATGAATGTTGAGAACTGTTTTTGCATACAACTGGGAAATAAGAAATACTGGTAATGGGGTACAGAAGAACAATTAGAAGTTCATTTTAGCAGTTCATGTTAGCAGTTGGGCAATTTGCAAAGACATCAATGGGACATGGAAGGAATTGGAAGAGATTGTAGTTGAATGTCCATTACATTCTTGGATCAGTGATTATGGGGTCATGGATATACATTCTGTGACTACATGTGACTCAAGCCTGTGGATATTAGATTCCGTGTTATTTCTCTCTAGTTGTGGTCAAGTTGCTCTGAAGATGGTCCAGATCCTAATTTAAATGGTTCCCAGTGGTTAGTGAAGGCTTCAGTGTCCCATGTGCAGTTCTGTGAATAGAAAATGATCTGAGTTGTTGTGTTACATTCAAAGACTTGATGTAAAGAGGTAGGCAGAGCTTCTGTATAGTTAAGAAGGTGGCAGCGGGCTGTGATGGGATATGGGCAATGCTCACAGATGATGTATGTATGATCTCTCCCCCCAAAAAAAAGGACGTATTTCTGACGCAGATCTAAAAGTGGTGCTGGAAATCTGCTTGAAATATTAAAATGGTACTATTTTATTATAATTTTCTGAGCTTGAGAATAGCTGGAAAGGTGTTCCTGAAGTGGAATCTTTGATATCAGTCCTTAAACACTTCAGATCCTGGGAATGGTAACAACCTAACCTAACTCTAACCCTAAATTCGCTTAAACTATTTACATTCCTACATGGGAAGATGATACATGTATCTCATAAGAACTTTCTCATTATTAGGGCAGGCAGAAGAAGAATATGGACAGAGTGAAAAGATGTGATATGAATCTGAAATGATGATACAAAATTAAAATTAAGGGATGAGAGAGGAATGTACTGGGAGAAAGGGAAAGGGAGAGGTAGAATGCGATAAATTATCTCAAATGAAATAGGCAAGAAAAAATATCTACAGTGGACAGGAAGTGGTTAAAGGTAAAAGGGATTTAGTGAACCTTATTCCCATTAGAATTGTCTCAAAGAGGGAATCACACACATACAACTGGGTATAGACATCTATGATACCCTACAAAAAATGAGGAAAAGAAAGGGATAACAGGGAGGATAGAAGGGAGGGCATAATAGAGTAGGGTGTAATCAGAAGCAAAACACTTTCGAAGAAGGACTGTGTAAAAGGAGGGCGAGAAAGGATAAAATGGTGGTATAGGAAGTAGGGAAATACAGTTAGTAATAGCAACTGTGAAAAAAATTTGAAGGAAATTTCCTTGATAAAGGCCTTATTTCTCAAATATAAAAAGTTTGAGTCCTGATTCAAATTTATAAAAGTAAAAGCCATTCCACAGTTGATAAACAATAAAACAAAAGATATGAACAGCTTTCATATAAATCAGTTAAAACTATCTGTATCCCATATGAAAAAAAGCTCTAAGTCACTATTGATTTGAAGGAATGAAAATTAAAACAATTATTAGGTACTGCTTCATACCTATTAGATTGGCTAATAACACAGAGCAAGAAAGTGACAAACGTTGAAAGGCATGTGAGGAAAATGAAATATCAATATACTCTAGGTGGAGCTGTGAACTGATTCAAGCATTTTGTAGTATAACTTGAAACTATACCCAAATACCATAAAAACTTACATACACTTTTACATAATACAACTAGTGGCTCTGTATTCCAAAAACGATAAAAACCTAAAGGAAAATTTGCACAAAACTATTTACAGCAATTCTTTTCTGGTGGCAAAGAATTGGAAATTAGAGGGATGAATATCGATTGAGTAACTGGATAAACCACAGTATGTGATAATGATGAAATATTGCTATGCTATAAAAAGTGACGAGCAGGATGTTCTCAGAAAAAGCTGGAGAGACTTGCATGAGCACATGCTAAGTGAAATGCAGCGTATACAAACAAAGTGAAACAATGTAAGATGATCAACATTGAATGACTTAGCTATTTTTAGGAGTATGATGATCAAAAAATAGTCTGAAGGAGTTATGACGAAAATTCTATCTATCCCTGGGTAACGAACTGATGGTGTCTGAATATAGAATGGAGTATATTTTTATTTTTTTCTTTATTTTTCTTGAGGGTTTTTTGATTTTTTTTCTTTTACAATAAGACTACTATGGAAATGTTTTGCATGACTAATCACGAATAACCTATACTGAATTCTTATTTTCTCAGGTAGGGGAAGCAAGGCAGGATGAAGGGAGACAATTTGGAACTCAGTATTTTAAAAAAATAAATGTTGAAAGTTGTTCTTACATATAACTTAGGGAAAATAAAAATACTTCTTATGGGATTATCCCTTTCCCCAATTTGCTGTCCATTCTATTATCTTCCCTCTCCCACTTTATGTACTCTTGCCTTCCTGTCGACTGAAATGCATTTCCATATCCAATGGAGTGTGCATTACTCTATCGTTGAGTCAAATCCCATGAGATTAAGGCTCAATTATTTCCTTTAATCTTGTTCTATTTTCCCCTCCATTGTAAAAGCTCTTTCTTCCCACTTATGTGGCATGATTTGCTACATTCTACCTTTCTCTTGCTCCTAGTACATTCCATTCAACAGTAAGTTATATTTCTTAGGTATTCTGGTACTCTCCATTCATATTCAGCTCACCCTTTGTCCTCTGTTTATGTATGTATGTACATGCACACACATACATATATATGTTCATGTATGTATAAATATACATACACACATATTCCTTTTAATTACCCTAATACTGAAAATTTTCTCATGAGTTGTAAATGACATATTTCCATAAAACACTTCGAATTTAATGAGCTCCTTAAATCTCTTTCCTGTTTACCTTTTCATGGTTTTCTTGTTTCTTGTATTTGAAAGTCAAATTTTCTATTCATTTCTGACCTTTTTGTTAATTGTTAATTTATTTATTTACTTTAAGCTTTCAACATTTATTTCCACAAAATTTTGAGTTCCAAATTTTCTCCCCATCTCTCTCCTCCCTCAACCTCAACATACAGAGCATTCTGATTACTCTTTCCAGCAATTTGCCCTCCCTTCTAAAATCCCTCCATTCCCTTATCCCCAGCTTTTCTTTTGTCCTGTAGGGCAAGATAAATTTCTATACCCCATTACGTGTATGCCTTCTTTCTCAGTTGTATGCAGGAAAAATATTCAATATTTGTTCCTAAAACTTTGAGTTTCCACTTCTCTTCCTTCCTTCCTCCCCACGCATCCCCACTGAGAAGGCAAGCAATTCAATAAAGGCTATATATGTGAAGTTTTGCAAATGAGTTCCATAATATTCATGTTGTGTAAAACTAAATATATTTCCCTCCATCCTTCCCTGCTCTCCCTTTCTTCTATTCTCTCTTTTCATCTTGTCCCTCCTCAAGAGTGTTTGCTTCTAACTATTCCCTCCTCCCATTTGCTGTTCCTTGCATCATCCCCTCCACCCTGCTTATCCACTTCTCTCCTACTTTCTTGTATTGTAAGATAGGTTTTCATACCAAATTGAGTGTGCATGTTATTCCTTTCTTGAGCCAAATGTGATAAGATTAAGCTTTACTTTTTCCCTCTCACCTCTCCCCTTTTTCCTTCCATTGAGAAATGCTTTTTCTTGCCTCTTTTATGAGAGATAATTTGCCCCATTCCATTTCTCCCTTTCTCCTCAAAATATATTCCTATCTCACTCCTTAATTTTATTTTGAAGATATGATCCCTTCCTATTCAACTCACCCTGTGCTCTCTCTCTCTCTCTCTCTCTCTCTCTCTCTCTCTCTCTCTCTCTCTCTCTCTCTCTCTCTCTCTCTCTCTCCCTCTTTCTCTCTCCCCCTCTCTTTCTCTGTATATGTATATATACATATATGTGTGTATGTATGTGTGTGTGTGTGTGTATAACCAGATAGTGAAAAAAGTTTCAAGAGTTACAAATATCATCTTTCCATGTAGGAATGTAAACAGTTCAACTTTAGTAAGTCCCTTCTGATTTCTCTTTCCTCTTTATGCTTCTTCGTTTTCATGCTTCTCTTGATTCTTATATTTGAGTGTCAAATTTTCTTTTCAGCTCTGGTGTTTTCATCAAGAAAGCTTGAAAGTCCTCTATTTCACTGAATGACCATTTTCCCCCTGAAGTATTATACTCAGTTTTGCTGGGTAGGTAATTCTTCGTTTCAATCCTAGTTCCTTTGACTTCTGGAATACCATATTCCAAGCCCTTCAATCCCTTAATGTAGATGCTGCTAGATCTTGTGCTATCCTGATTGTATTTCCACAATACTTGAATTGTTTCTTTCTAGCTGCTTGCAATATTTTCTCCTTGACCTGGGAACTATAGAATTTGGATCCAATATTCCTAGGAGTTTCTCTTTTTGGATCTCTTTCAGAAGGTGTTTTGTGAATTCTTTCAATAAATATTTTGCCCTCTGTTTCTAGCATATCAGGGCAGTTTTCCTTGACAATTTCATGAAAGATGATGTCTTGGCTTTTTTTTTTTTATTTTTGATCATGGCTTTCAGGTAGCCCCATAATTTTTAAGTTATTCCTCCTGGACCTATTTTCACATCAGTTGTTTTTCCAATGAGATAGTTCACATTTTATTCCATTTTTTCATTCATTTGGTATTGTTTTCTAACTTCTTGGATTATCTGATATTATCCATTAACTTGATTCTCTCTTTTAAGGAACTATTTTGTTCAGTGAGCTTTTGAAACTTCTTGTCCATTTGGCTAATTCTGCTTTTTAAAGCATTCTTCTCCTCATTGGCTTTTTGGACCTCTTTTGCCAATTGAGTTAGCCTACTTTTAAAGGTGTTATTTTCTTCAGCATTTTTAGGGTCTCATTTAGCACGCTGTTGACTCACTTTTCATGATCTTGTTGTGGCACTCTCATTTCTCTTCTCAGTTTTTCCTGCACCTTTCTTACTTGATTTTCAAAATCCTTTTTGAGCTCTTCCATAGCCTGAGTAAATTTCATATTTATTTTGGAGGTTTTCGATGCAGAAGACTTGACATTTGTGCAAAATTATTTGCATTTTCTGCAAAAGCAATTCTTAGGGGAAGTTTTATATCTATGAACACCTACATGAAAAAAATAGAGGAGATCAATGAATTTTGCATGCAGCTCAAAAGGGTAGAAAAAGAACAAATTGAAAAATCCAGAGTAAACACTAAATTTGAAATACTGAAAAACAAAATTGAGACTAATAAAATTGAAATTAAGAAAACTATTGAACTAATAAATATAACTAAGAGTTGGTTTTGTGAAAAAAGTCAATAAAATTGATGAACTTTTGGTAAATTTGATAAGGTAAAAGAAAGAATAAAAGCAAATTACCCATATCAAAAATGAAAAGGGTGACCTAACCTCCAATGAGGATAAAGTTTAATAACACAATGGTTAGAAAATACTTCACCCAACTGTATGCACATAAATTCATCCATCAAAATGAGATGGATGATTATTTCTAAATATATATACATATAAATTGTTTAGATTAACAGAAGAAGCTGAATACTTAAATAACCCCATCTCAGAAAAAGAATGAGCTCCCTAGAAATAAATCTCCAGAATCAGATGGATTTACAAGTGAACTCTATCAAATATTTAAAGAACAGTTAATTCCAATACTATATAGACTATTTTGGAAAATTGGTGGAGTCCTACCAAATTCTTTTTATGATGCAAGTATGTTTCTGATGCCTAAACCAGGAAGAGCCAAAACAGAGAAAAAAATTATAGACCAATTTCTCTAACGAATATAGGCGCAAAAATTTTAAGTAAGGTATTACCAAAAAGTACACAGCAAGTTATCACGAGCTCAATGAATTATCATCAGGTAGAATTTATACCAGGAACGCAGGGATGGTTCAATAAGAATAAAATGATCAGCATTATTGATCATATAAACAACAAAACTGACAGAAAACACATGGTTATCTCAACAGACAAAGAAAAACTTTTGCCAAAATACAATACCTATTCTCTCTGAAAACACTGGAGAGCATAGGAATAAATGCAACTTTCCATAAAATAGGAAGCAGTACCTACCCAAAACCATCAGCAAGCATTATATACAACGGGGATAACCCAGATGCATTTCCAATAAGATCAGGGGTGAAAGAAGTATGTCCATTATCACCACCAGATTATTCAATCTGGTACTAGAAATGTTAGCTTTAGTAAAAAGAGAAGAAAAAGAAATTGAAGAAATTAGAATAAGCAAAGAAGAAACCAAGTAATCAGTCTTTGCCTGTGATATGATGAGGTACCTAGAGAATCCCACAGAATCATGTAAAAAACTAGTGTGGGTGTACTTCGTTGCCGAAGAAGACCATGCCATCAGAGAAATAATGACGTGACTGGCAGTTGATTTTGTTTTGAGTGAGGGAGGGCTGTGCAGGTCACCAGCCTCACTTCTCTTCCAGAGCCATCTGAATCCAGTGACCAGATATTCATCAAGATAACTGGAAATGACCCAGGGTGAGGCAATTGGGATTAAGTGACTTGCCCAAGATCACACAGCTAGTAAGTGTCAATTGTCTGAGGTCAGATTTGAACTCAGCTCCTCCTGACCCCTGCACTGGTTCTCTATCCACTGCACCACCTAGCTGCCCCTAAAAAACTACCTGAAATAAGTAACAACTTTGGCATAGTCGCAGGTGACTAAATAAACCCACTTAACTCATCTGCATTTATATGTGTATATGTTTATGTATGCATAGAGATGTATATTATATATATACATACATATATATGCATATATGTGTGTATATGTATATAAAATGTTACTAACAAAGCCCAAAAGCAAGAGATTAAAAGAGAAATCCCCTTTAAAGGTACTGTAGACACTATAAAATATCTGAGAGTCTGCCTGCCAAAACTAATACAGGGATTATATGAGAACAGTTACAAAACACTTTTCATACAAATAAAGTCAGATATAAGTAAGTGGAAAAACATCAGTTGCTCATGATTAAGCAGAACCAATATAATGAAAAGGGCAATTCTGCCTAAAATAATTTATTTATTCAGCGGCATGACACAATCTACCAGACAATTTTTTTTCTAGAGCTAGAAAAAATAATGTCAAAATTCATCTGGAAGAACAATATGTTCAGAATATCAAGGGAACTAATGAAAAAAAATGCTAAGGAAGGCGACCTAGCCCTATCAGATCTCAAACTGTGTTATAAAGCAGCAATTATCAAAACCACTTGTTACTCACTAAGAAACAGAGGGTTAGACCAGTTAAATAGTTTAAGTACTCAAGACACAGTAGCCAATGAATATAGCAATTTATTTTTTATAAACAGAACAACCCCTGCTTCTGTGATAAGAACTCACTGTCTAACAAAAATTGCTGGGAAAACTGGAAAACAATGTGGCAGAAACTGGACACAGACAAATGCTTGCCATTGTACAAAAGAATAAAGTCCAAATGGATCCATTGTCAAGGTCTAAAGATTTATCCTATAAACAAATTAGGGGAGCAAGGAATACTGTATTTGTCAGATTTATGGAGAATAGATAAATTTTTGACCAAATAAGAGATGAAGAACCTTATGAAGTGCAAATTGGGCTATTTTGATTACATCAGATTGAAAATTTTTTGCACAAAAAATCCAATGGGAAGGAAGGAGAAAACTGGACAAGAATTTTGCAACTAATGTCTGCAATAAATGCTTCATTTCTAATATATAGAGAGAACTGAGTCAAATTTACAAGAATACAAGTCATTCCCCAATTGATAAATGGTCAAAGTATTTGGACATACAGTTTTCAGAGGACTATATTAAAGCTATCTACAGTCATATGAAAAGATGTTCTAAATAGCTATTGATTAGAGAGATGCATATCAATGCAACTCTGACGTATCACCTCACACCCATCAGATTGACTAACGTGTTAAACAGGAAGATGATAAATGTTGGATTTGTGAGAGAGCTGGAACATTAATTCATTATTGGTGGAGCTCTTAGCTGATGTAACCATTCTGCAGAGCAATTGGGAGCTATTACCAAAGGGCTACAAATATGTGGATAGCCTTTTACCCAGCAATATCGCTTTCAGAACTATATCCCAAAGAGATCATAAAAATGCAAAGGGTCTGACATGTCCAAAAATATTTGTATCAACTCTTTTGAGTTGGCCAATAACTGGAAATCAATGGGATGCCCTTCAATTGGGGAATGACTGAATAAATTATGTTATAAAAATGTAATGGAATACTATTGTACTTTAAGAAATTATGAACAGGCAGACTCCAGAGGGGTATGGAAAGACTTATACGATCTGATGCTTAGTGAAAGGAGCAGGACGAAGAGAACCTTGTACACAGCCACAACCACAGTGTGCGAGGAAATTTTCTTACAGGAATGCAAGGACCTAAAAAATTTCCAGTGGACTTTTGAGGCAAAACGCCTTCCACATTGAACAAAGAATTATGAAATTGGATCACAGCATGAAGCAGTCCATTTTCCTTTGTATTATGTTTTGTTTTATGACTTTTACCATTCATTTGAATTCTTCTACTGAAGTAAAGTAAGGAGAAAATATATTTACTAGGAATGTGTGTGTAGAACCTATGTAAGATTGCACACCGTCTTGGTTAGGGAGTTGCGAGAGAGGTATGAAAGCAGGGGAAGGAACCTAAGATATATAGAAGTGATTGTCTAACTCTTCAATCAAATAAAATCATTTTTTAAAAAGGACAATTTTCTTCAATGAGCTTTGGACCTCCTTTTGCATTTGCCTAATTCTGCTTTTTAAAGCATTCTTCTCATTATTGGCTTTTTGGGCCCTTTTGCATTCAGGTTAGTCTATTTTTAAAGGTGTAATTTTCTTGAGCATTTTTGGGTCTCCTTTAGCAAGCTGTTGACTTGCTTTCCATGATTTTCTACATCGGTTCTGATTCCTCTTCCCCATTTTTCCTCCACCTCTCTTCCTTGATTTTCTACATCCTTTTTGAGCTCATCCATGTCCTGAGACAATTGCATATATTTTTTGGAGGTTTTGAATGTTGAAGAACTGATTTTGATGTCTTCCTCTGATGGTATGCTTTGTTCTTCCTCATCCAAGAAGATGGCAGAAAATAGCATTTCACCAAGAAAGTAACCTTCTATAGTCTTGCTTTTTCCCCTTTGGGGGAGCTATTTCTCAGCCAGTTACTTGACTTTTGAGTCCTTTGTCAAGTTGAGGGTCTACTCTAGGGACCTGTAATTTCTTACTTTCTCCAAGATGGCACAACCAAAGGAGGGCAGTTTACTTCTCTCCTGGGCTGCTCTCCTATCTGTGAGCAACCACAAGCACTCTATTGTGACCAGGATCTGCGAGTCGGATTCCTCCTCCAAAGTCTCCTCCAGCGCTGCAGCATCAGTGCTCTTTCTCACCCCAGGACCACCACTCGGGACTGAGACCCCGATCAGCAGCTTGATACCCTCAGGTTATTTATGTGTAGAGCTCCAATAGAGGTTACTGCTGCTATAGTGACTGCTGCCACCCTGGAGCTGGGTGTGGGGCTTGACTGAACTTCCCTCTCTGCAAGGTCAAAGAGCTTCCTGACTTTGAAGCTGTCACTTGGCATTTATGAGTTGAGATATCTGGAAACTGCAGCTGCTACTCGTAATTCCATGCCATGAAGCCTGCTCCAGACCTGTCTGTGCTGGCCAAGGCTGTGCTGTGCTCTGCTCTGAGCCCAGTAAGATAGACATTTCCTGTTGATCTTCCAGGCTGCCTTGGGCTGGAAATCTCTTTCACTCTGTCGTTTTGTGACTTCTGCTGCTCTAGAATTTGTTTAGATTCATTTTTACAGGTGTTTTATGTGCTATGTGGGGAGAGCTACATCAGGTCTGTCGTTCTACTCCATCATCTTGACTTCCTGTCCACCTGAGTAAATCGTTAAGAGAGATTTCAAACACTGGTTGGTTTCTGCATGAGGAAGTATGAAGGGCAAAAATCTTGTTCTACTACTATAATTGCTTATTAAATACAAGAAAGGAATAATTAATTTCTCATGCTTGCCATTATTTACATATGAGCCATAATCTTTCTTGATAATTGAAAAGAAAAGATTAGGTAGAGAAAAATGTCACCTGAGGAAAATGGAAAGGCATACCGTAGATATGAAGAATGCATGATTTTCAACAATGGAATATTTCATTTAAAAAGATATTCTTTGACCTTAGGGAGTTTATATTCTAGTGAGGAAAGAGAACACAGGAAATAAAGAATTGAAAAGTTGAGATGGAAGAGGAGGAAATGTATTTTCATGATAGTTAGTTGGAAACACAGTCCCCCAAATCAGCAGAGCTGGTTAGAATTGAAAATGCCTGCCATGGATATTTTTTCAAATGGAGATTCCAAAGAGAATTTCAATGATCTAAGTGACAGGCCATAGGACTGTAGGTATATCCAGTGAGAAGGCAGTAGGGATAGAGTTTATTATGATAAAGTTATGACCATCAGAAAATAAAACTATTCCATGGAAGTCATGTCAATAAATTAATCATCTAATCTCCTGGCTACTCGATCTTTGAATACTCAGAGGAGATTTTCCAGTCTAACTGTTTTATTCATGATACTGCATTTCTTCATTTCTTCTTCCTTGTATTGGATAAGGTATATGAGCAAAAACCAGAAGGTTTAGTAAATCTAATACTCCAATAATTAGTTGTTATTTTTGGCAATAAACGAATAATTCACTAGTTTATCAGTATTAAACTGCAACAAAATACTGGTTACTTTCCACAAAAATTAAAATGTCAGGTAAAATAGTTAATAATGCTTTCAGTTTTTGATGAAAGCAGATAAATAGCAAATTATGATAGTGGAAATTAATTGATATAAAGTTGATTATCGTTATCTTTCTGATGTGGATGCTAAATAAATGAATCAGTATGCAAATATTTCCAAGGGAAAAAATGGGAAAACAAGACTGAAGTGGATGTGGTACTATCTCATCTCAAATTATATAAAAAATGTTAAAATGATCTAAATTATTTTGTGCTGATAAGGAAAAAGGAAGGCAAAGAAAAAATGGAATAGATTTGGAAACCAAAACCTACATAGAAATAAAAAACAATAGACATGAATGTCACTAAAAATATATAATGTAAATGCTATGTGCATGTGATTATTTAGTTGAAAATAAATCTCTTGGGTAAACTAGAAGGTCATTTGATTAAAAAGTTTTATGCAAGTGTCTCAAGAGTTTCTGTTACAACTAGCTCTAAAAAGGAAAAAAAAATCTAAAAATTCAAATTTAACACAGTATCTGCAGAAAATGAGAGTTAGAAACTGAGTTAGAGAGAGAAACTGAGAAAAGGACATAAACTGATACTGAGAAAGTGAGAAAAAGTAGCTCACTATATTTCTAATCACTTTGCATCCACCAGGAATATGTGAATTGGCAAGGAAGAAAAATGTATAAGTGGATAAAATGTATGAAGACCACCCATGTTTTCAAAAGTTTTACAGAAGCACAACCAATGATGCTATATTAGAAAAAGAATAAAACATTATGATTGGAGGAAAAATACTTGAATTCAAGATTTCTGTTAAAAATCTGAGATTCAAGTTTTATCAGGAATTTACTTCAATTTATAAAATTAAGATACATTACAGAATAAACTGTTCAAATGATATGGGAATAATGCTCTAATTTCTTTTTTCGTTTTCCCTCTAATACTCCTTTTTCATTATAGATATTGTTTTCACTAATTCTTGCTTCACTATTTCCAGAAAGTTTACTTTATCTCATTCTCAAGAAGCTGGATTTGTTTTGAGGTTTTGATTGGAGAGTTTGCCTTCAGTGTATCTGACATCATAATAACATTTGGTGGTGAAATATGTTTTTGACTGGTGGCTTCTAGACTACTTGTTGATTTGGGATTTTCTTTTGCAGCTGTGTTATCTGCAGTTCTTGAAGGAATAGACAGGAAGAACACGTGTCCACTTGAGTCCTTTTGTTGTTTTATTGTGATATTAAGTGCTATGCTACTCTAGAATTTCAGGTACAGCTCATTCTGAATACCTGTAGACATTATTGCTATCACAGTGTTCTGAAAGAGGACAAAAATTGGGGTGGAGCCAAGATGGCAGAGTAGAAAGACTCACATACTCTAGCTCTTCGATCCGAAGCACATAAAATACCTATAAAAATGACTCTTAGCAAATTGTAGAGCAGCAGAAGCCACAAAATGATGGAGGGGAGGAGACCTACAGCCCAGGGTGAACTGGAAGGCCAACAGGAAAGGTCTGTCACGCTGGACACAGGGTGGAGCACAGCCCAGCCTTGGCTGCCCTGTGCTGGGAGGAGTGGAGCCACAACAGGCCTCAGGGGGCGAATCAGTAGTTTTCAGATTCCTCAACGCACAAGCGCCAAAGGCAGCTTTAAAGGTCAGTGAAAGGGGATTTTCATCTCTGTGATAATGGAACAGGGTCCTCCCCTGGCCCCAACCCCAAGCAGCAGTGGTGGTAGCAGCACCAATACAGGGGGGGCAGCTGAAGTGGCAGTGGCCACAGAAGGCATTGTTTGAGCCTTAGCTTGTGGACCCTTGGGGAATTGAGCATCTGATGTGAACCTCAGCCCTGAGTGAATGCCCTGCCCCCATCTCAAACCCCTTGAGGTATTGAGCAGCTGATCTGAATCTCAGCTAGGAGTCAGGCCAGAGAGTGAACTCCTCTCCCTTGATTGTGCCACCTTGGAGGAACTGAGAAATTACAGATCCCCAGAGTGTACCCTACTCTTGACAAAGGAGCCAAAAGTCAAGTAACTGCTTAGGAAAATGCTCAAAAAAGGGGAAAAAAAGACTATGGAAGGTTACATTCCTAGTGAACAGGTATTCTCTACCATCCTTTTCAGATGAGGAAGAATAATGTATACCATCAGGGGAAGACATAAAAGTTAAGACTTCTTCATCCAAAACCTCAAAAATAAATATACAGTGGTAGAAAGACATGGAAGAGCTCAGAAAGGACTTTGAAAATCAAGTAGGAGAAGTGGAGGAAAAATTGGGAATACAAATGAGAGCAATGCAAGAAAATCATGAAAAGCAACTCAACACCTGCCTAAAGGAGACTCTAAAAAATGTTGAAGAAAATACAACCTTTAAAAATAGACTAAGAAAGCAGGAGACAGAGCCAAGATGGCAGAGTAGAAAGATGAATATACACTAGTACTTCCCCCACATCCCACAAAACACCTGTAAAAATGACTCTCAACAAATTCTAGGGCAGCAGAAGCCACAGAATGACAGAGTGAAAGAGATTTCCAGCCAAAGGTAACCTGGAAGCATGACAGGAAAGGTCTATCCCACGGGACCCTGAACAGAGCAGAGCCCAGCCCTTGCCACAGCACAGGGAGGAAAAGGACCCGAACAGGCCTCCAGGGCAGAATCCCCAGCAGAGAGGGTCCCAGGTCCCTCAACTCACAAGCAACAAAGAAAGCTTCAAAGGTCAGTGTGGGAGGGCTCTTCCAGCTAGGCGAGAGGGGAACAGGGTCCCCCTAGCACGGGCCCCAGAGGGTTGCAGAGGTGGTGACAGCAGCAGCAGTGGGCACCCCGTGGCTGTGGTGGTTGTGGAAGCAGCCTGGGTCCAGTGTCTGAGTGGCCCAACTTAGAGCATCTTGGGGAATTGAGCAGGGGAACTGAACCTCAGTCCTGAGAACGATCCTGGCAGGGGAGGAGCACTAGAACCCTCGTCTTGACCAAGAATTCAGAAGTCAAGTAACTGGCGGGAAAATGCCCAAAAAAGTGAAAAAATAAGACCATAGAAGGTTACTTTCTTGGTGAACAGGTATCTTTTTCCATCCTTTCAGATGAGGAAGAACAATGCATATTGTCAGAAGTATTCAAGACTTCTGTCTTCAGTACCACGAAAATGAATATGAAAAGGGCTCAGGCCACAGAAGAGCTTAAAGAGCGACTCAGCAGCTTGATAAAGGACAACCAAAAAAAAATACTGAGGAAAATAACACCTTTAAAAATAGGCTAACTTAATTGGGAAAAGAGGTTCAAAAAGACCATGAGAAGAAGAAGCTTTTCAAAAGCAGAATTAGCTAAATGGAAGAGGAGGTTCAAAAGCTCACTCAACAAAATATTCCTTTAAAAATGACAGTGGAAGGGGGCGGAGCCAAGATGGCGGAGTAGAAAGACGCACATACACATAGCTCCGAACCCACAACCAATAGAACAACTACAAACAAGTAACTCACGGCTAATACTGCACCCAGAGGCCACAGAACATTGGAGCGAGGGAGATTTCTGTTCCAGAGAGACCTGCAAACCTCTTGCAAAAGGTCCTTTGCACTGTGGACTGGGCGCCAGGACTGGGAGCTGAGTACAGCCCTGCCGCGGCGGCCGCACCGAGAGGAACAGATCCGAGCAGGCGTCAGGGACGGGATCTCCAGCGGCTGCACAAGTCCCTCCACACACAGATGACGGGAGTCGGTGAGAGAGTCTCTTTGGCGGGTGGAGGGGGGAGTGGGGTGCCCCCATGGCTTGGGCCCCCTCGGGAGACAGAAGCTGAGGGGTGGCAGCAGACCGGGGCTCCCCAAGCAGGCAGGAGCCTGGATCCATTGTTGAAGGTCTGTGCATAAACTCCCTGAGGGACTGAGCCTGAGAGGCAGCCCTGCCCCGACCTGACCATCTGAACTTAATTCTCACACTGAATAGCAGCCCTGCCCCCGTCCAAAGCCCTGAGGCTAGAAGCAGCATTTGAATCTCAGACCCCAAACGCTGGCTGGGAGGATCAGGAGGCGAGGTGGGGGTGAGGAAAAGATTCAGAGGTCAAGTCACTGGCTGGGAAAATGCCCAGAAAAGGAAAAGGAAATAAGACTATAGAAGGTTACTTTCTTGGTGAACAGGCATTTCCTCCCTTCCTTTCTGATGAGGAAGAACAATGCTTACCATCAAGCAAAGACACAGAAATCAAGGCTTCTGTGTCCCAGCCCACCCAATGGGATCAGGCCATGGAAGAGCTCAAAAAGAATTTTGAGAATCAAGTTAGAGAGGTGGAGGAAAAGCTGGGAAGAGAAATGAGAGACATGAAGTCAAAGCATGAACAGCAAATCAGCTCCCTGCTAAAGGAGACCCAAAAAAATGTTGAAGAAAATAACACCTTGAAAACTAGCCTAACTCAATTGGCAAAAGAGGTTCAAAAAGCCAATGAGGAGAAGAATGCTTTCAAAAGCAGAATTAGCCAAATGGAAAAGGAGATTCAAAAGCTCACTGAAGAAAATAGTTCTTTCAAAAGTAGAATGGCACAGATGTAGGCTAAGGACTTTATGAGAAAGCAAGAAATCACAGAACAAAGCCAGAAGAATGGAAAAATGGAAGATAATGTGAAATATCTCATTGGAAAAACAACTGACCTGGAAAATAGATCCAGGAGAGATAATTTAAAAATTATGGGACTACCTGAAAGCCATGATCAAAAGAAGAGCCTAGACATCATCTTTCATGAAATTATCAAGGATAACTGCCTTGAGATTCTAGAACCAGAGGGCAAAATAAATATTCAAGGAATCCACAGAACACCGCCTGAAAGAGATCCAAAAAGAGAAACTCCTTAGAACATTGTGGCCAAATTCCAGAGTTCCCAGGTCAAGGAGAAAATATTGCAAGCAACTAGAAAGAAACAATTCAAGTATCGTGGAAATACAATCAGGATAACACAAGATCTAGCAGCTTCTACATTAAGGGATCGAAGAGCATGGAATAGGATAATCCAGAAGTCAAAGGGACTAGGACTAAAACCAAGAATCACCTACCCAGCAAAACTGAGCATAATACTTCAGGGCAAAAATTGGTCTTTCAATGAAATAGAGGATTTTCAAGCATTCTTGATGAAAAGACCAGAGCTGAAAAGAAAATATGACTTTCAAACACAAGAATGCAGAGAACCATGAAAAGGTGAACAGCAAAGAGAAGTCATAAGGGACTTACTAAAGTTGAACTGTTTACATTCCTACATGGAAAGACAATATTTGTAACTCTTGAAACATTTCAGTATCTGGGAACTGGGTGGGATTACACACACACACATGCACACACACACACATACATAGAGACAGAGTGCACAGAGTGAATTGAAGAGGATGGGATCATATCTTTAAAAAAAAATGAAATCAAGCACTGAGAGAGAAAGATATTGAGAGGAGAAAGGGAGAAATTGAATGGGGCAAATTGTCTCTCATAAAAGAGGCAAGCAAAAGACTCATTAGTGGAGGGATAAAGAGGGGAGGTAAGAGAAAAACATGAAGTCTACTCTCATCACATTCCACTAAAGGAAAGAATAAAATGCACACTCATTTTGATAGGAAAACCTATCTTACAATACAGGAAAGTGGGGGATAAGGGGATAAGCAGGGTGGGGGGGATGATAGAAGGGAGGGCATGGGGAGGAGAGTGCAATTTGAGATCGACACTCATGGGGAGGGACAGGATCAAAAGAGAATAGAATCAATGGGGGACAGGATAGGATGGAGGGAATATAGTCAGTCTTATACAACACAACTATTACGGAAGTCATTTGCAAAACTACACAGATTTGGCCTATATTGAATTGCTTGCCTTCCAAACGGAAGAGGTGGAGAGGGAGGGAGGTAAAGAAGTTGGAACTCAAAGTGTTAGGATCAAAATGACAGTGGAATTCAGGGAATCTATGAAAAACCAAGAAGTTACAAAACAAAACCAAAAGATTGAAAAAATAGAAGATAATGTGAAACATATCATTGGAAAAACAACTGAGCTGGAAAATAGATACAGGAGAGACAATTTAAAAATTATGGGACTACGTGCAAGCCATGATGAAAAAAAGAGCCTGAACTTTATCTTTCATAAAAATGTCAAGGAAAACTGTTCTGGTATTCTAGAACCAGAGGGTAAAATAAATATTAAAAGAATTCAATGATCACCACCTGAAAGAGATCCAAAAAGAGAAACTCCTAGAAATATTGTGGCCAAATTACAGTGCTCCCAGGTCAAGGAGAAGATATTGCAAGCAGCTAGAAAGAAACAATTTGAGTATTTGGAAATACAATCAGGATAACACAGGATATTGCAGTTTGTACATTAAGGTATCAAAGGGCTTAGAATTGGATATTGCAGAAGTCAAAGGAACTGAGATCAAAACCAAGATTCACATAGCCAGCAAAACTGAGTATAATACTTCAAGAGAAAAAATGGTCATTCAGTGAAACAGAGGAATTTCAAGCATTCATGATGAAATAACCAGAACTGAATAGAAAATTTGATTTTCAAGCGCAAGAGTCAAGAGAAGCATGGAAAGGTAAACAGGAAAGAGAAATCATATGGGACTTCCTAAAGGTGAACTGTTTACATTCCTGCATAAAAAGATGATATCTGTAACTCTTGAAACTTTTTCAGTATCTGGGTAGTTGGAGGGATTATACACACACACACATACACACATACACACATACATACATACATATATATATATATATGTGTATATATATATACACACACACACACACACATAGAGAGAGAGAGAGGGAGAGAGAGAGAAGACACAGAAACAGAGAGCACAGGGTGAGATAAATAGCAAGGGATCATATCTAAAATAACAAAATTAAGCGGTGATGCAGGAATATTTTGGGAGGAGAAAGGAAGAAATGGAATGGGGCAAATTATCTCTCAAAGAAGAGGCTTTTCCAATGAAGGGTAAAGCAGGGCAAGTTGAGCGGGAAAAAGTGAAGCTTGCTCTCATCACCTTTGGCTCAAGGGAGGGTTAACATGCACACAGAATTTTGTATGAAAACCTACGTTACAATGCAGGAAAGTAGGGGATAAGGGGATAAGCAGAGTGGGAGGATGAGGGAAGGGAGGGCAAATGGGAGGGGGTAGCAACTAGAAGTACACACTCTTGGGAAGGGACAAGGCCCGATGAGAAAATAGAAGAAATGAGGGACAGGATAGGATGGATGGAAATATAGTTAGTCTTACACGACATGATTATGATGGAAGCCATTTGCAAAACTACACATATATAGCCTCTATTGAATTGCTTCCCTTGTCAGTGGGGACGGGTGTGGAGAGAGGAAAAAAGAGAAGTTGGAACTCAAAGTTTTAGGAATAAATGCTGAGAAGTGTTTTTGCGTACAACTGGGAAATAAGAAATACAGGTAATGGGGTATAGAAATTTATGTTGCCCTACAGGACAAGAGAGAATATGGGGATAAGGAAAGGGAGGGTTGTTAGAAAGGAGGGCACATTGGTAGAAGGGGCTATCAGAATTCAAGGCGTTTTGTGGTGAGGGAAAGGGAGAGATGGGGAGAATATTTGGAGCTCAAAATTTTGTGAAATGTTGAAAACTTTAAATAAATAAATTTTAAAAAAGAAAAAAAGAGAAAAATAAGAAAGAAGAAAGAAATATGGAAAATGGAACACGTGCTAGAGTTAAATGAGTAGTATTATCTTATGGAATAAGAGAAAATGGTTCTGTTTTTACCATCTGATAAACATAATTCAAATACATGTACTACTAAAGTCATAATTTGGAAAGGCTGAAAATAAGTGTAATGGTCTAGAGTTTATTTGGATTCCTATGTGAAAGACGTCAGTTTGACTTGGTATTAAATATTCACCTGGAAATAGTGGTTGTGATGCCAAATTTCCAGAGGTATTAAAATTGTGAACATATGTATTTATATACGCTACTAAGTTACATGTCTTATTTGCAAATCTATAGAAATAATTACAAATGTTTGGCCATATTTTTTTTTTCTGCTTCATGGTGCCACGTGCTAACTCCTGGCATCAGCCGCTTATTTCTAAGTGTTGAACTACCAGGAGGGAACATATTTTATTTGCCTTAGTCCACCATAGGATTTAGCTACTTCTTGCTATTTGTTTAATGTTTGTGTTGCCATAGTGCCCTTGCCCTGAGGAGCTCCAGGTGCTTTGCAAAATTAGTCAGTAGTACTCCTCCTGCCAAACAAAGAGTGCAAGGAAAGTAAGAATGTGTCCCCAGAGCAAGGCTTCTTAGTATCTTTTGTGCCATGGACCCCTTTGGCAGTTTGGCAAAGCCTATGAACCCCTTTCCAGAATAATGTTTTAAAATGAATAAAATTAAGTATATAGGATTGCAAGGAAACCAATTATGTTAAATAAAGATATACTTTTCCCTAAAAAAAAAGAGGAAAATAATGAATTGCTGACCAATTGATCTGAGGGCTGAAAATTCCTTATCTGGTTTATATTTGAGGTTATAAATCATAACTTTCTTTTCAGAATTTTCTTGAACTGCTTTCATTTATTCTCCCATTTGTTTTCCTTTACCAATCTATTTGACTTTTACATTGCTTTGTTCTTTCTTTTTCTATTTTATGAATTTTTTCATACTTGTTTCTAACACATATTTTGCTTTCCTTTGTGGGATTTTACTTATAGCTCTTTTCATATTATTATCTTCTTCTTCATTTGTGTATTGATCTCCCCTATTACCATAATTGAATTTTCTGGTTAAGTTCTCTTTTTATTATTTGCTGATTTTTCCATTCTATTTCTTGACTTTGAACTTTATGCTAACTTTGGGATCTGTTTATCTGCAGTGGGGGTGGGGGTGGGGACACTGTCACCAGCTTAAAGCTTTTTCTCCTTGGTACTTTAGAAGATAGTTCTGGGTGGCTCTAATGTTTTGTTTCGTTTTGTTTTTTGTGCTTCCAAGGAGGTGTGAACTAGGGAGAGGTGTGGTCATTACTCTTTTGTTCTGTGTTTTGGTCCTTATCCAGAAAGGGTCACTGCTGCCTTTTAGCCTCAAGTGATATTGCTCCTCAGGGCTTCTATTCCATTTCTATCTGCCCTGGAACTGGGACCCAGAAGTGAATGTGGAAAATAAAGTTGCCAAAAGTAACTGGTCTTATGTACAGTGCAATCACAAGAGTTTCCTGTAATCTCTTTCTGACCAGTTACCCAATCCCCTTTTTGTCTTTGGACTGAGACGTTCTGAAGCTGTAGCTTTTACTGTCACAGTCCTGCCCAAGACTTGCAACCACTGTTGGTGCCTGACATACTCTAGCCTGTCCCACACCCAAAGATCAGGAAAAAACCTCCTTTTGATCCCCTAAGTTGTTGTGTGCTCAAAAAAAAAAAAAAACCTATCACTGACTTTTTGTCAGCTAGCCTAGTGCAGAATTTGATTTGAAGCAAATTTTAAAGTTGCTTGAAGAAGGATTTGGGGAGAGCTTGGCTGTTGTGCCTCCTTAAGATCACTATTTGACTCTGGCTCCTCTATGTAGTGTTTTCAAAAGGGAAAAAAAAATTATAAACATCATCTCCTGTTACAGGTGAGGGAAACAGGGTCAGAGACCTATTGCCTTGACCAAGTACATATGGATTGTAAGTGACATAATAGGACTCACTTAGTAGTTTTAATCACCATGTTTTTTTTCCTCTGAGTCCAAGTTCTCTGATCGGTAGAGAAAAATTCACACAAAAGGAGAAAAGGATAGATATTTGTTATTCCAGTTTCTGGAAGAGTTGAAAGAGTCTCCATGAATTTAGTCCTTGGCCACTGAAGTCACAAAAAATAAAACCCAGTTGAGAAGAGCTGGGAGTTAAGCAAAATTGAAAGCAAATTCCCCTGACTCAAACCCCAGGGCTCTTTCTATCCCATCATTTCATTAATAATTTTTAAGGTATTGGAATGAAATCAGGAGTACTCTTCTCTTTAGAAGCTAAAAGTGACCTGGGAGAGGAGCTATCCCCATGGACCAAAGAAGAATAAGATTAATTTTCTTTTTAAGTGACTCTGACTGCAAAAAAAACAAGCATCATTGTGGATGAAGGTTGCTATTCTTTTTTGGAGAATTTAAAGGACTGAGGTGAGTATTTTAAAGCTTAACGGAGAGGTAGTCTAAGATAGAGGGAAGAGTAACGTTGAATCGCTACTAAAGAAAAAACTGGTTCTGACTTGCCACTCTCAGATTTTCTAACTATGTGATCTTGGACATTTCACTTAATTTTAGCCTCAGTTTTCTTATCCAAAAAATGAAGAAAAAAGATAACTATATTTTGTACCTCCAAGGCTTTCTTGAGATTCAAACAAGACACTATATGTAAAGCTTTTATTTTCCATACCTCAAATGGAAATATACATATCAGCTAATAGTATATGAGTATTTTATTTTCATCATTTGTGATAAAAACGAAGTGAGTGAATATGATTTCCTTCCATCTTAGCAAGGTCAATATGGAGTATTTTATCATCCCAACAGTTCATATTAATCAAGATATTTTGCTTTTGTTGTTTAGAAGTCTAATCTCGTAGCTGTCTTTGTATCCTATGATACTACTAGGACCAAGTTCAAGAAAGAGCACCTGGCACCTTCACAACAATGGCAGGCATTCCATGACCACAAAAAGAACACATGTTTTCACAGTACAGAGGGTACACTCTGGAATATATATTTTTTAAATCATTTAACAGCATGGCTAAAAAGCATTTTAAAATATTATGGGTATAATTTTCATTTTAATTGCAGCCCTACAGTACACAAATATTGTATGCAACATATTAAAGAAAAGCATTATTTCAATCATCTAAATGAAAATATTTTTAAGTAGATCCATGCAAAGGATTTTGAATTCATATTAAATTTCCTGTACATTTAATAAGACACATTCCCTTTTTCAAACTTAGACTGTTTTCATGTAAGAGACTGAGGAACACATTCTCTTTATGTTTGTTTCCTTAGTTTGTTTAGTTGTTTCTTTAGTTGGAGTGCTACAGATTTTCAATAACCGCTTATATTAACCCTCTCAGAGTCATTTCAAGGATAATCTCTTAACCCATAGCAAGGAGCTATATTTAAATTATTCTGAATTGGGAGTGGAGCAAGAGACTCATTTGTTAGTATTGAAAGTCTCACCATTGAACTATTTAAATCATGTCTTTAAAACAATTCTGTTTACTAATACTTCACTGAATCTATCCATGATATGATCCCAAGTAGACAAAGAAATATGAGATGATTCTTCACCTTAAGAACGTTTAGCAAAATAGGAGACAAACGTATTAAATTTTAAAAAAAATAACAGTCTACAAGTCAACATAGACTCAATGACAAATTACTGTATGCATATGCTATAAAAATTCAGAAAAGGGAGAACTTTCTCTGGACTGGAGGAATGAAAGGACCTCAAAGTAAACTAGAGATTCCATGAAGCAGAGGTAAGGAGTGAAAGCATTCCATTCATAGGAGTGGGGAGGTGGGGAAGCCATGAGGGGAGAGAGAGTGAAGGTAGAATAGAAAGTAAGAAAATAATTTTCTTGAACCGTATGAATTATGTAAAAAGAGTGAAAAGATAGGATTAGGCCAAGTAATGAAAGACTTTAAATATGAAACATATTATATTTGATTCTAAAGGTAATTGGGAGACACTAAGGTATACTGAGTGGGAGAATAGCAAAGCCAGAAATATATTTTATGAACTCATCAATGAGCACTTTTTGAGTTCGGCCATTGAACAAAATCTAAATTCATCTTAGTTAAAACTGATTGATGAAAAAGTTGGGGGTTTTTTTGGTCATGGCAGGAGATCCAAATGATCTGTCTTTTCACTCCACTCCTACAATGCATATACATTGTCTTTACTCAAAGGCAGGTACTGTTTTAAATTGACTTTATGTGTAGAACATCAAATGCAATGTCTGACATGCAGGAGGCACTTAACAAATTGTCATTAATTCATTGGTGAAATGTCAGTGCAGCATGAGATGTCCTGTAGACTGCACTAGGAAGCTATTTTTAACCCTTTGATAATTCATATTTCGTCAACATGACTTAAAGTCATAGTGGGACAGTGATTAGACCCAAAAGGCTACTTGGGAGGTAAGATTTTAAAAAAAGTTGTTAAAATTAAAATTTAGAATTAATGCCAAAGTGAAAAAGAAAATCAGAGGGGAGAGAGAGAGAGACAGAGAGAAAGAGAGAGACAGAGACAGAGAGACAGAGACAGAGAGAGAGAAAGAGAGAGAGAGCTCTTAACAATTAGATACATAAAAGTGTAATGATTATCTCAGTATGTAGATAATTTCCTCAATGAAAGTCTACAAATACAATTTACAATTGATGATTGTTTGTTGAGTTGTAATGGGGACTGTTTTCCTTGTATGTATTGAATGAGATGACTGTGATATCCCTCATGATTGAAATGTTGTGGTTTTGTGGTTCTATGGATAATAAAGTTAAGATGAATTTGAAATCATATAATATTCAAAGTCAAAGAGAGTTCATCACATATCTCTAGGCCAAATCAAAATAATCATTTTATAGGAACACACAGTGGTACAGAGAGAAGTATCATTATTTGCTTAACATGGCTTTACTAATTATCTCATTGGAATAGAGAGAGAAATGGCAGAAAAAAAATTTCAGCACAGTGGTGGAATTCATTGTCGTGGGATTTTCTGACCTTCCCAGTCTACAAGGGGTCCTCTTTGGGATTTTCTTAATCATCTACACAATTATCCTGGTAGGAAATGGCCTCATCATTGTCATTACCAAAGTTACTGCTGCTCTCCAAACCCCCATGTACTTTTTCCTCAGAAATTTTTCTTTCTTGGAAATCTGCTACACATCAGTGACTATCCTAAGAATGCTGTCAGATCTTTGGACCCAGATGAAACAGATTTCTTTACTAGCTTGTGGTGTACAACTTGCTATCCTCCTTAGTCTAGGAGAAAGTGAATGTTTCTTCCTAGCTGTAATGGCCTACGATAGGTATGTGGCTATCTGTAAGCCACTCTACTATCATGTCATCATGAACCACAAAAAGTGTCTTGAGCTGGTTACTGGTGCCTGGATAATTGGAATTCCAATTCAGATAGCACAAACATGCCAGCTATTCTCTTTGTCTTTCTGTGGGTCTAATAAACTCAACTATGCTTTTTGTGATATTCCCCCATTACTGAAATTGGCCTGTGGGGATACCTCTTTGAATGAGCTATCAGTCTATGCTGGCGCTACAATCTTTATTACAGTTCCTTCCCTGTTGATATTCTGGTCCTACATCAAAATCATGAAGACCATCCTGAAGCTACCATCTGCCATGGGGAGACACAAAGCCTTCTCCACTTGTTCCTCTCACCTTATAGTTGTGGGTTTATTCTATGGATCTAGTATTATTACATATTTGAGACCCAAGTCAAATCATTCACCAGGAGTAGACAAAGTACTTGCCCTTTTCTATACCATTGTAACCCCTCTCTTTAATCCCATGATATACAGCCTCAGGAACAAAAATGTCATTGCAGCAATAAAACAACTAGTACCTAAGTGGCTCACTTAAATTCATGGATTCTGTCTTCCTATGTTTTGCTCTCATAGTTCTTAAAAAATTCCATTTTTATGAACTACAACTCATCTCTCATTTCCCCAAATTTACAATGGCTGTCCTTCATATTTATAATATAATTCCTTCTCAATTTTTTTTGCTTTTAAATCCCTACTCGATTTCAAGTCTCAGCTTAAGTATAACCTTCAAAATGAAATCCTTCTGGATTCCCCCAATTGCTAGTGCCACCCATAAGTTTGCTTATATTCTGTGTGTACCTATTTGTGTAAATGCTTTTTCTCCTAGGCTAAATAATAAACGTAGTTGGGACTGAGTCTACTTCACATGTATCTTTATCTATGTCACTATATATATATATATATATGTGTGTGTGTGTGTGTGTGTGTGTGTGTGTGAGTGTGTATGTGTATACACACAAACATACATACACATATATATGTACATATATATACAGATATACACTCTATATCTATATCTATCTATCTATCTATCTATCTATCTATCTATCTATCTATCTATCTATCTATCTATACACGTATCTATCAATCTATCTAATTTTTTACCTATGCCACCATCCCAAGGAAACACTTATTCAATGAATACTTATTGATAATAATTTTTACTTACCGGACTTTAGTCTTGCCAAGAAAATTATATCAATTACTTATAACACTCCTTCCCAAACTGAGGATTATGGTATCTGTGTTTTTTTATTATGCATGTATTTTCAAGGACACATTTAGAATAGTTGGTGAAAAAAGTGTAGAGACTGAAAGAGAAATGTTCTTTGTCTGAAATAGCAGATGGACCCCTACAGGTGAAATGTAAAGCATAATAAAATCAATCAGTTATTATTTCTGGAAAGGCAGTTCAATTTTTCTTTAAATTAGGGGAAGTGAAATCACTGCCTTTCTCTTAACCATGTAAACCCTGAATATGTATATACATACATACATACACACATGTGATTCTATACACACATAAAGATATATACACCTACATATCTTAACCCATGTGTATACACAATGTGATTTTATGTATCATATGAAATTTTAGATCTATACATGTCTATAAAAATCCTATCATAAAATATAATACGCTTATCTATAGCTTATATTAATTGGTATCTATTTCAACACTACAGCTATATTCATTTCTATTTGTTTATATGTATATATGTGTGTGTGTATGCATATCTGTATATATTTGTAGAAAGTGAGAGAGCATTGGTTCCAAATATATGTATAGGTATTGATGATATTTTGGTAGAAATATTAGTGATTTATGTAGAGAGATGAATAAATGGAGACGGGGAAAAATGTAGGGTTTTTTGCAAATACAAACAATGCAACAATAAAAACTTTAAAGTTTGACTACTTAGAAAAATGTTTAAAGGTATGTTTTCCAAAATGGAATTACTGTGCACAATACACTTGAATTGAACTAGTCAGTTTTCATTGCAAGTTGACCTCTCTCTCTAAAATGATTCTACTAGTTGTAATTCTAACAGCAGTGAATAGGTCTGTATATTTTGGCATTTTCTCATTAGCAGTGAATTTAATTTTTCATTCATTTTTGTCAACTTTATGAGTATCAGAAAGTTATTTTAATTTATACATTTGTTATTATTCAAAGGTAGAATATATTTTAAATTTATTTAATATAATATATTTCCTTTCCTTTCTTTTCCTTTCCTGTCCCCTGTCCTCTCCCAAAACGTCAAACCTACTACATTCTCAAACTAAGACTCCAAGGGGCCCCTGCCAAGGACTCCTGGACCCCCCTAGCTTTAGAGTGATTATCAATAGTAACTGTTGCTGTTTCCCACCCAGCCTGCTGTCTTTTTTTTCTTGACTTCATTCAAGTGGCCATGCCCTGGCTACTTCTTAAACAGGCCTATTCAATGAACAGGCGTGGCCTCACCCTAAGTGAGTACCTGCAAAGACCTTGGCCTAAAGGCCCCAAGGACTCCCAGTGCATCCTGGGCCATCTCCAGGCATCCTGAGGAATATCGGGTCACTGGATTCAGATGGCTCTGGAGGAGAAGTGAGGCTGGTGATCTGAACAGCCCTGCTTCACTCAAAACAATGTCAAGTGCGAGTCATGTCATCATTTCTCTGATGGCATGGTCTTCTTCAGCAACGAAGGACTAACACGATATTTTAAAGTAATTATCAACAATTTTCATTTATTCTTTTCTAAACTGATTCTCAAACTTGCATTTGATCATTGGGCTCGGTATGATACATTAAAGAAAACCATGTATTATCTCCTTTTGAAATTTTTATTTTCTTTCATTTTAGACAGTTTGTAACAAAAAGTATGCTCCTTTAATCCACAATCTATTTAAATAAGCTTGTGGCAAATTATAATATCTAAAGCCATAACTTGGTGAAAATCCCCACATGATGTTGAAATAACCTAAAGGAAAGAATTTGATTAATCTAAACAAATGGATCATCATTGATTTATAAAGTGATAATTCATTGAATCTCAGCTTTTGAAATATGTTTTTCATACAGCTTGTACATAAAAAAAATTCACTCTGTAACATGAATAGAAATATATGTGTGTATGCATATGTATATGTATGTAAACACAGATATATGTGTAAATGTTTTGTACATATCTATACATACACACACAGACACACACACACACACATATATATGTGTATATATATCTATATATATATACATATGCTTATTAGCAAAAAGAATACAGCAACTTCTCACGAGAATAACACATTATGATCAGGTAGGATTTATATCAGGAATGCAGGGCTGGTTCAATATTAGGAAAATTATCAGCATTATTGATCATATTAATATAAAAAACTAACAGAAACCACATGATTATCTCAATAAATGCAGAAAAAGCTTTTGACAAAATACAGCACCCGTTCCCATTGAAAACAATAGAGATCGTAGGAATAAATGGGATCTTCCATGAAATAATAAGCAGTATCCACATAAAACTATCAGCAAGCATTATATGCAATGGGGATAAGCTGGATCCATTTCCAGTAAGATCAGCGGTGAAACAAGGATGTCCATTATCACCACTGTTATTAAATATGGGACTAGAAATGTTAGTTTTAGTGATAAGAGAAGAAAAAGAAATTGAAGGAATTGGAATAGGCAAAGAAGAAATTAAATAATCACTCTTTTCAGGTGATATGATGAGCTACTTAGAGAATCCCAGAGAATCAAGTAAAAAGTTATTTGAAATAACAAAAAGAGTTGGCAAAGTTGCAGGTTGCAAAATAAACCCACATAAATCATCTGCATTTCTGTATATTACTAACAAAGCCCAACAACAGTAAATAGAAAGAGAAATTCCACTTAAAGCTAGGGTGGGTACTATAAAATATCTGGGAATCTACCTGCCAAAATAAATCTAGGGGCCATTTGAACACAATTACAAAATACTTTTCCCACAAATAAAGTCAGATCTAATTATGTGGATAAACATCACTTGTTCGTGGGTAGGTTGAGCTAACATAACAAAAATGAAAATTCGAACTAAATTAATTTACTTATTTAGTGCCATAGCAATCAAACTACCAGATAATTGTTTACCTGAGCCTGAAAAAATAATATCAGAATTCATCTGGAAAATCAAAAGATTCAGCATATCAAGGGAACTAATGAAAATGAGTGTTAGGGAAGATGTCCTAGCCCTTCCAGATCTCAAATTGTATTATAATGAAGTAATCATCAAAACCACTTGATACTGGCTAAGAAATAGAGGGGTAGACCACAGAATTAGGTTAAGTACTCAATACACATTAGTCAATGAATATAAAATTACTGTCTCTGATAAAGGACTCATTTCTAAAACATATAGAGGACTGAGTCAAATGTACCTCAATTGAAAAATGGTCAAAAGGTGTGAACAAGCTGTTTTCAGAGGAAGAAATTAAAGCTATTTAAAATCCTATGGAAAAAATACTCTAAATCACTATTAATTAGAGAGAGGCAAATCAAAAGAACTCTGAGGTGCTACATCACGCCTATCAGATTGGCTGACATGACAAAACAAGAAGATAATAGATGTTGGAGAAGATACGGGAGAGTTGAAACACTAATTCATTGCTGGTGGAGCTGTGAGCTGATCCAGCCATTCTGGAGAACAATCTGAAACTGCAAAGAGCTACAAAAATGTGCATACTCTTTGACTCAGCAATATCACTTCTAGGACTGCATCCCAAAGAGATCATAAAAATAAGAAAGAGTCCCACAAGTACAAAAATATTTATAGTAGCTCTCATTTTAGTGACCAAAAACTGGAAATCAAGGGGATGTCTATCATTTGGGAAATGGGTGAACAAGTTGTGGTATATGGATATAATGGAATATTATTGTCCTATAAAAATGATGAACAGGAAAACTTCAGGAGAACTTGGCACACAGCAACGACCACAGTGTGCGAGGAGGTTTTCTGGTAGACTTAGTCCTTCACAGCAATACAAGGACCCAAAAAATTCCCAATGAACTCTTGAGGCAAAACACCTTCCACATTCAGAGAATGATCTATGGAATTGGATCACAGAACTAAATAGACCATTTTCTCTTGTGTTATGTTTTGTTTTGTTTCGTTTTATGATTTCTCCCATTCATTTTAATTATTCTATGCAACATGACTAGGGTGAAAATGTATGTAATATGAATGTTTGTGTAAAACCTGTATAAGATTGCGCACTGTCTCAGGGAGGGAGTTGGGAGGGTGGAGAAAGACGGAAAGGGAGGGCAAAAAATCTAAGGCATATGGAAGCGGTTGCAGAAAACTGAAAACAAATAAAATAATTTTTAAAAAAAGAGAAGAAATCTCTAATATGAACTTCAAATGTCAGATTCCTAAAGGATAGATGGAAAAAAGGAGGAAGAGAAAGAAGATATATGAATAGATATACATATTAATATAAAATGATATAGCATATTAATTGTAGGAAGTGTTATCCAAACACACCCTACTATTAAACAACTAATTAATGTTTACTGTTTTCAAGACTGAGTTTAAAGCATACCAGTTCCTAAAAATTGTCTTCCTGTAAATGAGATTTGTATAACCTTGGTAAAGAGTAAAAGAAACAAACAAACACACAAACGAAAATAGTGAGAGAAGATGAGGGTTAAAGAGTAATACAAGATAAATTAATATGTTTGTGTGTTTGTGTGTGTGAGAGAGAGACAGAAAAAGACAGAGAGAGAGAGAGAGAGAGAGAGAGAGAGAGAGAGAGAGAGAGAGAGAGAGAGAGAGAGAGAGAGAGAGAGAGAAGAAAGAAGAGAGAAATACTACTGGAAATGTGCAATATTAATTCCGAGAGAGTCCTAAAAATATGTAGGACATGTTGAATGAGTGCTAAGAATTCTGATAGAAAGAAAACATAGAGAAAAACATTTGAAGCAGGGCACAAATAAAGTGGGAGACAATTTTCGGAAGAAGAAATTAAAGGTATCTATAATCATATGAAAAAATGCTCTAAATCAATATTGATTAGAGAGATGCAAATCAAAACAACTCTGAGGTACCACATCACACCTATAAGATTGGCAAACATGACAGGACAAGAAAATGATAAATGCTGGAGAGGATGTGGGAGAGTTGGAACACTAATTCATTGTTGGTGGAGCTGTGAGAACATCCAACCATTCTGGAGAGCAATTTGGAACTATGCCCAAAGGGCTACAAAAATGTGCATACCCTTTGACCCAGCAATATCGCTACTAGGACTATATCCCCAAGAGATCTTAAAAATGGGAAAGGGTCCCACATGTACAAAAATATTTATAGCAGCACTCTTTGTACTTGCCAAAAACTGGAAGTCAAGGGAATGTCCATCAATTGGGGAATGGCTGAATAAATTATGGTATATGAATGTAATGGAGTACTATTGTGCCATAAGAAATGATGAACAAGAAGACTTCAGAGAGGCCTGGAAGGACTTATATGACCTGATGCTGAGTGAAAGGAGCAGAACCAGGGGAACTTTGTGCACAGCAACGACCACAGTGTGCGAGAGTTTTTTCTGGTAGACTTGGAATTTTGTAATAACGCAAGAACTTCTTAAAAAAAAAAAATCCCAATGGTGGTTCTCTAAGGCAAAATGCCTTCCACACTCAGAGAAAGAAATATGGAAGTCATTTGCACAATGTAGCAGATCATGTTTGTGTATGTGTATGTTTTTGTGTATCATGTTTTGATTTGTTATATGATTTCTTCCATTTATTTTAGTCCGACTACATAGCATGACTATAGTGAAAATGTACTCAATAGGAAAGTATATGTAGAACCTATACAGAATTATATGCAGTCGTGGGGAAGGAGGGGGATAGTGGGAGGTAGGTGTGGGGGGGATAAAATCTCAATTGTATGGCAGTGATTGTTAAACATTAAAAAATAAAAAATAATAAAAAAAACAAAGTGGAAAAGGAAGAATTTGACATTATTAACAGTATAATTTGAGGATTAGTTAGGAAATTAAATTATCATGGTAAATATGTATGTATATACATGTATGCATTTGTATATACGTACATATATACATACACTCAAGTATATGCTTATGCATGTATCATATATGAACATGCATGTGTATATATTTTCATATTCATAAATGCTTAGCACAGATATCTCTGTACGCACAAGCATGTATACATACATATGTGTATATAGATAGAACTTGTATAGTCTGACATCAATTAGTGAACTAACAGGTGTAGATGATGGTTTCTGGATCCACATATTAATCCAAAATTTCTAGAATTAGGGATGGAACAGTAAGAGTTAGCCAATAAGTATTCACTAATTGCTCACTATGTACAAGGCACTGTGCCGAACATTCCAAATACAAAGTGAATGAAGACAAACAATTTAAAAAGAATTATTCCTATCTTCTACAGATTATATTATAATGGTAGAAAAATGTTAACAATTATGTGCATACAAGGTATCTGCATGGAAATTTTGAAGGGATCTGAAGTACTAGCCAGGGTACACAGAAAGGTCTATTGCCAAAATATGGGATTTGAACTGAGACATGAAGGAAGACAGGAGGTAGAGATAAGAAGGGAGAACACGCCAGGCATAGGAACCAGACATTTTAAAGGAACAGAATGAGGCGTTCAAATATTATATACGTGGCATTGGTAGTAATCTTAAAATATAAAAAGTTAAAAGTAACCTGATGTAACATGTAATATATTTTCATCATTTTACAGACCCTGAGGCTTAGAAAGGTGATGTGATTGGAACATCCTGAAGTCAATATTTCCAAAAATAGAACACATAGGGAGAAAAACATAGAAGGGAATCTGCCTATTATAATGGAATTCATGGTCCTAGCATTTTCTGCCTTTCTCAAACTTAGGGGATTTCTGTTTGGAATTTCTTGGTAACCTATATGAGTATTCTGATAGAAAATGTTCTTATCATTATAAAAACCAAGGTGAATGCAGGTCTCCAAATATCTATGTATTTTTTCTTGGGAATTTTCCTTCTTAGAAATGTGCTATACATCAGTCACTCTTCCCAGAATGATGGCAAATTTTTGGTTCCAAAAGAGAAACAGTTTGGGGGAACAGTGAATGTTTTCTCTTGGGTGTGATGGCATATGACCATTATGTGGCCATCTGTAAGTTTCTGTACTATGGTGTTATTATGAACCAAAAAATGATGTGCCTTCAGTTGCTGATTGGCTCCTAGATTACTGAGATCCCAGTTCAGACAGCATTGACATGTCATGACTTTGTTCTTCTGTGCTTCTAATAAATTCAACTATGTTGTTTGTGACATTCCCCCTTTAATGAAGCTGGCATGTGGGGACACCTCCAAAAAAGGGTTTTCCATCTATGCTGATGTTGTCTTATTTTGGGTCATTTGTTAAAAATCATCACCACCATGCTGAAGCCCCCATTAGCCACAGGGAGATTCACGGCTTTCTCCACTTGCTCTTCGTACCTCATTGTTTTCAGTTTATTCTATGGGTATGGTATTATTATGTATCTGAGACCCACGTCCATCTACTCAGCAGGAACAGAGTGTTCTCCCATTTCTATACCATTGTGATCCTGGTATTTAACCCTTTGATATATATCCTAAAGAAGAAAGATGTCATTGCTGCAATAAGGGACTTGCTAAGTAAATGACTAATATCAAGAAGCAAAAAAAAATGAACTTACTTCCCCTACCCTTATTCCATAATCCTTATTGAAATCTACAACAGTAATTGAAATGGAAACATCCTTCTCATTAATTAATAGACCCATATGATCTGCTTGAATCACCTGGAAGCCTTAGTCACATGTGGTGGGACGAGGTTGATGAATAGGCAGAACCAGAAGGGTGGAGCAGAACTGAGAGGAAGTAAGTGAGCATAGTCGAGACAGAGGAGAAATGACGCAGGCAGACAGGCACAGATCAGGTTTGTGAGTGTTTGCTTGCTTGTGAGGAGGCCCCAGGAGAGGTGGGGAGGCTTAGGGATGGCTTTGCCCCCCGCAGTAATCATGTATATTAACTTTCCGGCTACCATGACAAATTTATCTTTATGGTTCTGTGATTTATCTCTCTGGTGTCTGAATAAATGTCTTATTTTTCTGCCTTCTATATGGAGAATCAGTTATACTTTGCGATTGAGACCTACACTGGCATATTCATAGTCACCATGGAACTATGTGCTGTGATTATTGCCTTTGTAATACATTTGTCACCACAAACAGGATCTCAGGGTATAAAATTTCTGCCTGGAGACAGAACGGATTTAGAGGAAGAAACTAGTATCCCAGGTTGGGACAATTTAACTTTTTCATCACTTGCCAGGAAGTGGTCTAAGAACACTGGACCCTGTGAAGTTTGGGAAGCGAGGTTACAGGAGGAGGAACCTTTTAAAGCACACCAATTCCTAGAAGACAGGCTTCCTTTATGTGAGATTTGTATAACCTTGGTAAAGAGTAAAAGAAACAAACAAACACATAAATGAAAATACTGAGAGAAGATGAGGGTTAAGGAACAATATAAGATAAACGAATATGTGTGTGTGTGTTTGAGATTTAAAGTGATTACTTTAAAACAGTAGCATGTGCCACTTTAGGAAGTTTAAATTACCAATACTACAGAGGAATATGTTGAGGCAGAAGTGTTAGTCCCTACAACCACTCGATGCAATAATCCTGTCTGGTCAGTACGAAAGTCAGATGGGACATGGAGGATGACAGTGGATTATAGACAATTGAATAAAGTCACTCCTCCCTTGTATGTTGCCTTTCCAGATACCATTACCCTAACAGAAAAGATCCAGAAATATAATGGGACTTGGTATGCAGTTATTGATTTAGTCAATGCTTTCTTTACTATCCGATACATTTGAAACAATGGGAAAATTTGCTTTCACGTGACAGGGCTGACATTATACTTTTTTAAAAATTTATTTATTTAAGTTTTCAACATTCTTTTCCACAAAATTTTGAGTTCCAAATTTTCTCCCCATTTCTCCCCTCCCCCTACCCAAAAATGCCTAGCATTCTAATTACCCCTATCACCAATCTACCTTCCCTTCTAACATCTCTCCCTTCCCTTATCCCCATCTTCTCTTTTGTCCTGTAGGGCAAGATAAATTCCTATACCCCATTACCAATATTTCTTATTACTGGCCCTAGATTTTGGGCCTATGAAAAATGACCTAATGGAATTACGAGTGACTGTACAGGATGAATTTGAAAACTGGAGTTTATGCAAAAACAACAAAGCAGAAATGTACCCTTAGAATTTTGGTCTAGGAAATTCCCCTCATATGGAACTCAAAATATCTCTTTTGAAAGCAGTTGTTAGCTGCATATTGGGCTTTGGTAGAGACTGAAGAACTGTCTTTAGGCTATGAGATAATACTAAGGCTTGGTACTTAGTATCCTAGCTTCTCATAGAATTGGGCATGCACAGGAAGCTAGCATAATTAAATGGAAATGGTAGATTCAGAATAGAACTAGAACAGGTAAGAGTGGAGTTTCTGTTTTACATGAATCTATAGCAATCATAGGTACTGGGGGAAATGATACATCCTGTGAACCAATTCAACAGATGTTACAGTCCTTGGTAAAATGGAATGAGGGATATGATGGATTAACTGAAGAAAAAAGAGACATGCATGGTTTACTGATGGGACAGCAAAATATTTGGGACACAAAAGACATTGGAAAATGGTAGCCTATAACCCATGTTCTAGACCGACTTTGGAAAGTACTGGGATAGGTGGAAGTAGTCAATATGCTGAACTTGTGGCAGTACACCAAGCTATCAAAACAGAACAAGGAGGACGGTGTCATATATTCATTGATTCATGGGAAGTAGCTAATGGGTTAATTACATAGATGCCCATGTGGAAAAATCAAAATTGCGATATTCATAGCAAGCAAATCTGGGGCAAAGAATTGTGGGAAGTTATATGGGACATGTCTTTGGTTACTAATTTGTCAGTTTCTCATGTAGATGCTCATGTGGCTCTCACCAAGCCAGAAAGTAATTTCTACATCACTCAACAAATTTCCTACATTATTAAGTTCTCAAAACCAATAGGAGGTTAGCCTGGCTAGACATACTCTTTATTTAGCCTGGTGCTATAATAATTTGTGAAATGGTCACCAATAATTCATCTTTTATAATAATTCCTATCCTTTTGCCAAGAATCAAACTCAAAAGAGATAACACAAGCACTTGTCCATTCTTGACTGATTTCTTTTTATCCCCCCACCATGGTCTTTCAAAGTTCAATTTCTCAATGATCGTCCTTTAGAACTTTATGTACCCTGAAAAGTAGTTCATTTAGGATGGGAAATTTTGTGGATTCTATATCTGTGACTTCCAAAATATTCAGCATCTCAACTACTCGTTAGCCATTTGTTTTATTTTACATGTCAAAGTTTCTCTTCATTGTAAAAGAAAACTGAATATTAATAAGAAGGGAGTAGATATCATTTCTCTTTTCCTATTTTCATGTTTATAACAAACTCCACAAGTATTCTACCCTTCTTGATAACTAGGGGCCTCTTGAGTATAATTGTCTTATATTTTATGACTTTAATGAGCATTTGCTTATATTAAATGGAGGTTAGAGGAATCCCTGATGTAGCTGAATGGCTCAGCAACAGATAGATTAAAATTTAAAGGTAACAATAGAACCACCTCCCAGAAAAGTTTCAGTGATTATCTTGATTAGTTAAGTAAATGAAACTAACAACTGGAGTAATGAATTACTCATAGAATTTCACTATGATATGTGTAAAGGTTCTATAATACCCATGTAAGGATATCCTTACCAATGGCAAGTGCAAATTGCCCATAATTTAGTAGCTAAATATCAGGGGGTTACTTCAGGCACATAGAACATAACTTAATTGTTTTGTATTGAATGATGTGCCAGAGACCATATCTAAACCAAGATTTTCTCTGATTTCAGGCCCAGTATTTTATCAGCTACATCAAAATGTCGAGAGAGAGAGAGAGAAAGAGAGATAAACAGAGAGACAGAGACAGAGAAGGAGAGAGAGAATCATTTTAACTATATAAAATAACGAAACTTTCAAATGAATAAAAAAATCTGCAATAAGAATAGAAACTATGAAATTAGAAAATATTTTCATCATATTTCTTTGATAGGAAACTCTGAATTCCAACGTTCATAAGGAACCCACCTGAATTATTATTCACTAATAAATAAGTTATCAAGTTATGTCAATATTTGTAAAAAGAAGAACTAAAGCCAATAACCATCTTATAACAATATTCCCAATCACTAATAACAAGGAAAAGTTTTATAAGTAATATAGTATTAAGGATTAAGTTTATGATCTGTAAAGACAATAAAATACAGCAATAGATAATGTTGAAGAAAGCTTGGGAAAACAAACACAAAAAATACTAATACCTCATTGATGCAGCAAACTTAATGAAGCCAACAATCTTATAAAAGAATTTGGCATTGTGTGGAATGGGCAGGGCTCCCAATTAATTGGCATCCTCAATAGTTTTGGACTTGGAGTCCATTATTGGCACACACACACACACAATGTGAAATTCAACAATATTTTAAACTATTTGTAGCAACACTTTTGTGGCTTAACAAAAAGCTGGAAATAAGGCAGGTGCTTTCCAACTGATAAATGACTGAATAAAATGTGCCATCAGAACGTGATGGAATTTATTGTGCCATGGTACACGAAAAACTTGAGGAATACAGAGAAATGTGGAAAGTCTTAAATGAAGAAAGGTAGAATAAAAAGGAATCAAAAGAACCACAGCCACACTGCCAAAAAGAAATTAAAATATGAATAAAGCTAAACAACAATTGATTCCTGGTGGAAAGCAATGACCATTTTAAGCCTTTCTTTAGGGAAGACATATTGAGGAGTATACAGCATATCCAGAAATGATGATTGCATAAGAAGAAAGAAGCATTAATAAAATGAAAAGCAATAACAATAGGAAAAACCCAATCAAGTATGCAATGTGGATTTCATCGAATTGTTGTGTTTGCTGTTATAGGATTTATGTGTTTGTTGCTGTATTATAGTAAGGGAGTTCATTCCACATGGAAATGACATGGGCCCAAGGTTCTTATCTATCAGGACACAGGAAATAGGATTATATATTTCAAACTGAAGAAACTTTTTAGGTCATCTAGCTCAACTAGAGTTAAAATGACTTACCCAAAGTCACAGAGAAAAGGGCCAAGATTTGAACAAATATCTGATAATAAATTCACCATGTTTTCCATGTTATATTGCTACATCTCTAAATGCAATCAAATGAGACCTGATTTTGGAAGTAATAATTTAGAGAATTTGATTCACAGGAAATTGTTTTTCTTAATCCTAGATTTGTAGAAGTTAGAAATGAAGAAAGAGAACATTGCAGCATGCTTGGTTTGAAAGACAGATAGCAAGGAAAAATCATTGTAACAGAGTATTTGAGTAACAGCAATTGGATCAAGATACTGAAGTGTAAAGTACATGAGAGTGGATTGTTGTTTTTTTTTTAATAGTTTTTAGACTACAACATTCACTTCCACAAAATTTTGAGTTCCAATTTTTCTCTCCATCTTTCCCCTCCTCCCACTCCATAATACCTTGCACTATGATTACCCCTTCCCTCAATGTGCACTTCCTTCTATCACACCCCAGCCTTCCTTTATCTGCATTTTCTCTCTTTTCTTGTAGGGCAAGATAAATTTCTATACCCCATTACCTGTATTTCTTATTTCTCAGTTATAAGCAAAAACAATTTTCCACATTTGTTTCTAATACTTTGAATTCAAACTTCTCTCCCTCCCTCCCTCCCTATCTATCCCCATTGAGAAGGCAAACAATTCAGTACAGGTTATATATGTGTCGTTTTGCAAAAGAGTTCCATAATAGTCAAGTTGTGTAAGTTTAACTATATTGCCCTCCATCCTACCCTGTCCCCCCATTTTTTCTATTCTCTCATTTGACCTTGTCCCTTCTCAAAAGTGTTTACTCCCAGTTACTCCATTCTCCCATTTGTTCTCCCTTCTGTCACCCCACTCACCCCACTTGTCCCCTTCTCCCCCACTATCCTCTAGTGTAAGATAGATACTCATACCAAACATAGTGAGCATGTTATTCCCTCCTTAAGCCATATGTGTTTGAAAGACAAATTTTCCATTCAGTTCTGTTTTTTTTTTCACCATGAAAGCTCGAAAGTCCTCTTTATCATTGAATGACCATTTTCCCTTGAATTCTTATACTCAGTTTTTCTAGGTAGGTGATTCTTGGTTTTAATCCCAGTTCCTTTGACTTCTGGAATGTCGTATTCCAAGACCTTCAATTCCCCAATGTAGAAAAGCCAGATCCTCTGTTATCCAGATTGTATTTCCACAATACTGAAATTGTTTCTTTCTAGCTACTTGCAATATTTTCTCCTTGGCCTGGCAACTCTGAAATTTGGCCACAATATTCCTAGGAGTTTCTCTTTTTGCATCTCTTTCAGGAGATGATCAGCGGAGTCTTTCAATATTTATTTTGCTCTCCACTTCTAGAATATCAGGGCAGTTATTCTTCTTAATTTAATAATAGATAATGTCCAGGTTCCTTTTTTGATCATGGCTTTCAGCTAGTCCCATAATTTTTGAATTATCTCTCCTGGATCTATTTTCCAGGTCAGTTGTTTTTCCAATGAGATGTTTCACATTATCTTCTATTTTTTCAATCTTTTGGTTTTGTTTTGTAACTTCTTGGTTTCTGGTATAGTTATTAGCTTCTCTGAACTCCACTCTCATTTTTAAAGAACTATTTTGTTCAGTGAACTTTTGAACCTCCTTTTCCATTTAGCTAATTCTACGTTTTAAAGGCTTCTTCTCCTCATCGGATTTTTGGACCTCTTTTTCCAATTGAGTTAGCCTATTTTTAAAGGTGTTATTTTCCTCAGCATTTTTAATTGTCCATTATCAAGCTGCTGACTAATTTTTTAAGCTCTTCTATGGCCTGAGCCCATTTCATACTCATTTTGGAGGTACTGAAGGCAGAAGTCTTGACTTTCTTTGACAGTATTCATTGCTCTTCCTCATCTGAAAGGACAGAAGGAGATACGTGTTTACCAAGAAAGTAACCTTTCATGATCTTGTGGTTTTTTTCCCCTTTTTTGGGCATTTTCCCAGCCAGTTTCTTGATTTCTGAATCTGTTGCCAAGAGGAGGGTCCTAGTGCTCCTCCTCCCCACAGGACCATGCTCAGGGCTGAGATTCAGATAAATTGCTTAATTCCCTCAGGGGCTTTGGGTGGGGGCAGGGCTTCCACTCAGGACTGAGGTTCAGATCAGCTGCTCGGTTCCTCCAGGGGCTTTATGTAGGGGTGGGGCCTCCACTGAGGGCTGAGCTTCACATCCCCTGATCAGTTCTCCAGAGGCGTTAAGCTGAGCTGCTGGGACAATGTACTCAGACTGTTTCTCTGGCCACCATAGCTGCCTGTCACCTACTGCTGCCACTACTGCCTATGCCACTGCACCGGGGCAGTTCCAGAGGGACCCTGTTCCACTCTTGCCCAGCTGGGAAAGTCCTCCCACACTGACCTTTGAAGGTTTCTTTGTTCCTTGTGGGTTGAGGTATCTGGGACCCTCCATTCTGGGGATTCTGCCCTGGAGACCTGTTCAGGTCCTGTTCCTCCCCATGCTGCATGGCCAGGTCTGGGCTCTGCTCTGCTCAGGGTCTGTGGGATAGATATTTCTTGTCAGCCTTTCAGGTTACCTTTGGCTGGAAATCTCTTTCACTCTGTCGTTCTGTGACTTCTGTTACTTTAGAATTTATTGAGAGTCATTTTTTACGAGTATTTTGTGGGCTGTGGGGGAAGGGCTAGTGTGTATATGTCTTTCTATTCTGCCATCTAGGTTTCTCTCCCCATGTGCGTGGATTGTAAAAGAATACTAGAAAAGAGGGAGATATGAAACCCTTTGGATGACAGATAGAAGTTCTTCTTTTTAATCCTGGAGGTGGAGAATGGAAAGGAGAGAAAAAAATGGCAATGGTCAGACATAAACTTCAGGAAGGTCAGTTTGACATCTGATTTGAGTATGGACTGGACCTAGGAGATCCATTTGCTGTTCTCCCAATTCTTACCTTCATCATCTGAGATCTACACATCAGAACCTCTTCATTCTTTCTTGGCTTTCCCTCTCTCTTTCGAAACCATCCTATGCTTGCCATCACTTAGTCAGTCAAACAGGTGTAGTCCTTTGAAAAATCTGTTGAAGACTGGTGTGTGTGTGCATGTGTGCACATGCAGGTCTGTGTGTGTGAGTGCATATGTGTGTGTGTGTGTGTGTGTGTGTGTGTGTACACATGCATAAGCACATGGGTCTGTGGTACAGAATAAGGGCTGATAATAATATAGGCCCATATTACATAGACCAACAATGACTAACAGTGTGCAATTATCCCTAATGGTAAGAATAGGCAGAAGAAGGATTATTGAAATTTAGAGTCCAGAACTTAGCAGATATAATGCTAAATTTTCAGAATGAGAGATTCATCTCCTTTTAGTACCATCACTGTCTTACCAAAGAGTATGTATGTTATTTACACAATATATGTTCTGTGTCTACTTCTGTCTAATAGGAATATAAACTCCTATTTGATTGCTTCTAGTAAGCTATTTTGCCTATTTGATACTATATAATTTATAATATTTTGTTTTAGTTGTTTTGACACTGGTTTCACAAAACTCACTATAATAAGCTGTATCTTTCTTTTCCATTTTCTACAGTAATTAATATATTATATATCTCCATAAATTATTGCCAAAAAGGTTTTCTGAGGATTTTACCTAAAAGGTACATTTTAATGAAATTTGCTTAATGGAGCAATAATAGAGGTGGTATGGCAGAGAAAAGCGTTAAGTATTCCTACCTAATACTTGGATCTATCTCTCATTTTGCTATCGTTGTTGTTATTATTTTTGTTTTTCATCTTACACCATGAAATCAGACATAAAAGAAAATGAATAATGAGATGACAGTAATTTCCTCAAGTCCCTATAAGACCTCATGATTGTCTTTTTACTATAAGTAAACAATTGCTCTGTGTATTCTCACCCTTCATATTGCTAAAGAATAGGTATTATTTATTAAACGTTTTACATCATTAGAAATTTATACTGTTAAGATCAATTAACTAATGCAGCTTATATTAAAAGGAAAAGTATTGGATTTAATTATTTTAAATGTAAATATGAATAAAATGATTTCAAACAGGAGTAAGTCTGAGGTCCCAAAATGTCTTTACTATTTCAATTTATCTGTGATTATGTGAATACATTTACTCCTTATGATGATTTAGATGACAAATCATTCATCAATGCCTTCTCACCTTCTGTGACTATTATGTAAAGGGGAGAACAACAAGAAAAAGATCATGAAGAAGTAAAAGAAGGAAAATGAGAAAAAATAAGAGGAGGAATAAAAAGAGGGTGGCAAATAATGATGATGATAGTGGTGGTGATGATGATATCCCGATCATATGGCAAGAATGAAAGATAACAAAGTAATGAAAATATCAAGCTGAAAGTAAATAGTAAGCAAGGTAAATGAAATAAGTTGATTATCTATCCTACAACAACTTCAAAACAGACACTCCCAAGAATTGCAAGGATTATCCACATATACAAAAATAGCAATCTTAATCATTAAAGGAAATACCTCTATCTGTGACAAAGCATTCATTTCAGTATTTTACATATTTTATTGATCCTTTTATTGCACTTATTGTGTGTGATTCTTTTTCAGAAATTAGCATAATACAATGAAAAGAATGGGATTAGAATCAGATTGTAGTTATTCATTCAGTAATGTCCAAATATTCATGACCCCCTAGACCATAATGTACGTTGACTCTTCTTGGCAAAGATACTGGAATAATTTACCATTTCCTTCTCCAATGCATTAAGGGAAACAGATCTCATGATAAAGGGAAACTCAAGCACAGAATTTTAAGCATGATAAATTTTTAGCACAGTTAGCAGTTTCTAATACCTGGGAACCAACTTTCCTCAGTAAATAGAAATTAAATTGACAGGTAGAAGAAACTCTTTCATGGCACTTGCACAGTCATTATTTTTAAATTTTTCAAGAGTTCCAAATATTGTCTTTCCATGTAGGAATGTAAACAGTTCAACTTTAGTAAGTCCCTTATGACTTCTCTTTGCTGTTCACCTTTTCATCGTTCTCTTCATTCTTGTGTTTGAAAGTCAAATGTTCTTTTCAGCTCTGGTCTTTTCATCAAGAAAATTTCAAAATCCTCTATTTCATTGAAAGACCATTTTTCCCCTGAAGTATTATACTCAGTTTTGCTGGGTGGGTGATTCTTGGTTTTAGTCCTAGTTCCTTTGACTTCTGGAATATCCTATTCCATGCCCTTTGATCCCTTAATGTAGAGGCTGCTAGATCTTGTCTTATCCTGATTGTATTTCCACAATACTTGAATTGTTTCTTTCTAGCTGCTTGCAATATTTTCTCCTTCACCTGGGAACTCTGGAATTTGGCCACAATGTTCCTAGGAGTTTCTCTTTTTGGATCTCTTTCAGGCGGTGTTCTGTGGATTCCTTGAATATTTATTTTGCCCTCTGGTTCTAGAATCTCAGGGCAGTTTTCCTTGATAATTTCATGAAAGATGATGTCTAGGCTCTTCTTTTGATCATGGCTTTCAGGTAGTCCCATAATTTTTAAATTGTCTCTCCTGAATCTATTTTCCAGGTCAGTTGTTTTTCCAATGAGATATTTCACATTATCTTCCATTTTTCCATTCTTCTCTCTTTGTTCTGTGATATCATGGTTTCTCACAAAGTCCTTAGTCTGCATCTGTGCCATTCTACTTTTGAAAGAACTATTTTCTTCAGTGAGCTTTTGAATCTCCTTTTCCATTTGGCTAATTCTGCTTTTGAAAGCATTCTTCTCCTCATTGGCTTTTTGGCCCTCTTTTGCCAATTGAGTTAGGCTAGTTTTCAAGGTGTTAATTTCTTCAACATATTTTTGGTTCTCCTTTAGCAGGGAGCTGATCTGCTTTTCATGCTTTTCTTTCATATCTCTCATTTCTCTTCCCAGTTTTTCCTCCACCTCTCTAACTTGATTTTCAAAATTCTTTTTGAGCTCTTCCATGGCCTGAGCCCATTGGGTGGGCTGGGACACAGAAGCCTTGATTTCTGTGTCTTTGCCTGATGGTAAGCATTGTTCTTCCTCGTCAGAAAGGAAGGGAGGAAATGTCTGTTCTCTGAGAAAGTAGCCTTCAATAGTCTTATTTCTTTTCCCTTTTTTGGGCATTTTCCCAGCCAGTGACTTGACCTCTGAATATTCTCCTCACACCCACCTTGCCTCCTGGTCCTCCCAGCCAGCGTTTGGGGACTGAAATTCAAATGCTGCTTCCAGCCTTAGGGCTTTTGTCGGGGGCAGGGCTGCTACTCAGTGTGAGAATTAAGTTCAGGTGGTCAGGTCGGGGCAGGGCCGCCTCTCAGGCTCAGTTCCCTCAGGGGGTTTATGCACAGACCTTCCCCAATGGATCCAGGCTCCCGCCCGCTTGGGGAGCCCCAGTCTGCAGCCGCCTCTCAGCTTCTACCTTCCGGGGGAGGCCCGAATCATGGGGACACACCACTCCCCTCTTGACCCGCCAAAGAGACTCTCTCACCGACCCCCGTCACCTGTGGGTGGAGGAACTTGTGCGGCCGCTGGAGATCCCGTCCCTGACGCCTGCTCGGGTCTGTTTCTCTTGGTGCCGTGGCCGCAGCAGGTCTGGGCTGGGCTGGGCTCCGCATCTGCAGCTCGAAGGACCTTTTGCGAGAGGTTTGCAGGTCCCTCTGTGGGTGGAGGGACCCACGTGGCCACTGGAGGTCCCGTCCCTGAAGCCCGCTCGGATCTTTTCCTCTCAATGCCGCGGCCGCTGCAGGGCTGCCCTCAGCTCCCAGTCTCGGCACCCAGTCCGCAGCGCAAAGCACCCCCCGCGAGAGGTTTGCAGGTTCCTCTAGAACAGAAATCTCCCTCACTCCAATATTCCGTGGCCTCTGGGTGCAGAATTCGCTGTGAGTTGCTCCCCTGTACCCGTTCTGTGGGTTGTGGGTTCGGAGCTATGTGTATGTGCGTCTTTCTACTCCGCCATCTTGGCTCCGCCCACACAGTCATTATATTTAAAGATAGATGTCTCACTTCTGATTGGTTGATGCCCTCTTACATCAGTTCCTCATCAGATGATTTGATATCCCATAGCTAATTTCCACGGAAAACTCTTCAGGTAGCCAAATATCCTATGGCCAGATTGAGTCACACCCCTTGAAAAGTCCCATGGTTGGCAATTTCTGGGAGCTGAGTGTAGGGTACAAACATACAATTTTTGTCCAAATTCTTTGTGATGGGTTTAGAATTTTGGGGATAGAAAAAAAATGAGAAGAATAGAACCACAAATGATACACTTGGAGGAAGTCGTGGTTCTGCACCAATACATTTGTCTTTAATACTCAGTTGATGCTATTATCTCAAAGTAAAGAACTATATTGAATGACATAAAATAAATATTTTCAATATCAATTTGTTTTCTGACTTGCATTGTAACTACATTTCAGAGGAGAAGAAAAGAAAACAGAATATCTTAGCCTATGGTAAAAATGTCTTGAGAGCTGTCTGTCAAATACATGGTTCATAGCCTCCATGTGGCAAATTAAAAAAGCGAATGTAATCTGAATGAAACTAAAATCTAAGAATTTTACAAAATAAGTTAATATAAAACAAATCACATTACATTTTAAAACTAAGTCAATAAGCAGTCTACTGAAATTCATAACTACACTCATGGACCCTCATTTCCATTACTATTTGATTACATTTTTCTTACAGATTCATCAATTACTTGTCTTTTAAACTTAATTATTTAATTGTATTATTTTGAGCAGAATTCATGAAGTATGGTCAATTTTCTAAGTTGAAAATATTGAAATATATCTGTCAAGCACTAGATTATTTGGGTAATGGCTTTAGTTTACCACTTTATTTCAGATTATGAGAGATCATTGCTAGAATATTAAAGAAAAACTAACTTTGCATTTTTGATGTAATGTAGAGTTTACATGATGCTTAGAATGTGAAAGAAATTGGAAAGAATGACTTTTGAATGAAAAATTTTCATGAATATGTAGGAAAGACCTGGAGATTTTGAATTCAATAGGAATTATTCAGTGTTTTCAGTTGTGTTTGGTTCTTTTTAACCCCATTTTAGGGAATTCTTGGCGAAAGTACTGGAGCGTTTTGACATCTTTTCCTCTAGGAACTGAGGCAAACAAGGTCTGAGGCCAGATTTGAATTCAGGTTTTCCTGACTCCAGGCCTAGCACTCTATCCACTGAGGCACCTAGCTTTCTTTCAATATAAATGATGACATAAATTAAAACGCAACAAGGACTTCACTATTCTTTGTCCCTCCACATTTAGGTAGTAATTTTTCAGTGCAACAGTGACATTCTTGTTCCTTAGAGTATATATTAGAGGGTTAAGTATAGGAGTCAAAATTGTGTACAAGAGAAAGAAAAATTTATCATTTGTTGAGTGGTTAGACTTAGGCTGTAAGTATGTAATAACTATAGGCCCATAAGAGTAAGCCAACAACCATGACATGAGAAGAGCAAGTAAAGAAGGCTTTGTACCTTCCTGTGGCTGATGGGAGCTTTAGGATGGTAGAAATGAATTTTATATACCATCAGAGCATCAGCAGAAAAGGAACCATGACAAACAATATAGTACCAGCATAGAGAGAGAGCTCATAGAAAAAGGTATCCCAACAGGCTACCCTCAGTAATGGGCGGAGATCACAGAAAACATGATTGAGTTTGTTAGAACCACAGAATGGTAAAGAGAAAGTCCGGCATGTCTGTGCTATCTGTACTGGGATTCCAGTGGTCCAGGAGTCAGTCACTGGCTTGACAAATATTTTGCGGTTCATGATTAGAGGATAATAGAGAGGCTTGTAAATAGACACATAAGGGTCATATCCCATCACAACAAGGAAGACACATTCAGGGACTCCTAGGAAAAGGAGAAATCCAAGTTGTATGCCATAGGACAAAAAAGTTGTATTTCTGTTCTTGGTCCAAATATTTGTCAGCATTCTGGGGAGGGTGACTGATGTGTAACATATTTCCAAGAAAGAAAAGTTTCCAAGACAAAAATACATGGGCATTTGGAGAGCTGGATCCACTTTGGTTATAACGATGATGAGACCATTTCCTGTCAGAATACTCAAGTAGATGACCAAAAATGTTCGAAAAAGAATCCCTTGGAGTTTGGGTTGCTCAGAAAATCCAAGGAGAATGAATTCCACCACAACTGTGAGATTTTCTCCTGTTATTTTTTTCTCTTTTGATCGCATCCCTCCCCAAGAGGGTTGAATTCTAATTGCTCCCTCCTCCCACTGCCCTCCTTTCCATCATCCCTCCCGCCCTGATTATCCCCTTCTCCCCCACTTTCCTGTATTGTAAGATAGATTTTCCTACCAAAAAGAGTGCGCATTTTATTCTATCCTTTAATCGAATGTGATGAGAGCAAGCTTCATGTTTTTCTCTCACCTCCCCACTTTTTCTCTCCACTGAAAAGTCTTACTTGCCTCTTTTATGAGACATAATTTGCCCCATTCCATTTCTCCCTTTCTCCTCCCAATATATTTCTCTCTCACCTCTGAATTTCATTTTTTAAGATATGATCCCATCCTATTCAATTCACCCTGCGCTCTGTGTGTGTGTGAGTGTGTGTGTGTGTGTGTGTGTGTGTGTGTGTGTGTGTGTGTAATCCCACCAACTATCCAGACACTGAAAAAAGTTTCAAGAGTTACAAATATTGTCTTTCCATGTAAATAGTTCAACTTTAGTAAGTCTCTCATGATTTATCTTTACTGTTTACCTTTTTATACTTCTCTTGATTTTTGTGTTTGAAAGCCAAATTTTCTTTTCAGCTCTGGTCTACTCATCCAGAATGCTTGAAAGTCCTCTATTTCACTGAAAGACCATTTTTGCCCTGAAGTATTATACTCAGTTTTGGTGGGTACGAGATTCTTGGTTATAGTCCTAGTTCCTTTGACTTCTGGAATATCATATTCCACGCCCTTCAATCCCTTAATGTAGAAGCTGCTAGATCTTGTGTTATCCTGACTGTATTTCCCCAATGCTTGAATCGTTTCTTCCTAGCTGCTTACAATATTTTCTCCTTGACTTGGGAACTCTGGAATTTGACCACAAGATTCCTAGGAGTTTCTCTTTTTAGATATCTTTCAGGAGGTGATCGGTGAATTCTGTCAATATTTATTTTGCCCTCTGCTTCTAGAATATCAGGGTAGATTTCCTTGATAATTTCATGAAAGATGATGTCTAGGCTCTTTTTTTGATCATGGTTTCAGGTAGTCCCATAATTTTTAAATTGTCTCTCCTGGATCTGTTTTCCTGGTCAGTTGTTTTTCAAATGAGATATTTCACATTATCTTTCATTTTTTCATTCTTTTGGTTTTGTTTTGTGATTTCTTGGTTTCTAATAAAGTCATTAGTCTCCATCTGTTCCACTCAAATTTTTAAAGAACTATTTTCTTCTCTTTTGTTTATTATACTCAAGAGGCCCCTAGTTATCAAGAAGAGTAGAATACTTGTGGAGTTTGTTATAAACATGAAAATAGGAAAAGAGAAATTATATCTACTCCCTTCTTATAAATATTCAGTTTTCTTTTATAATGAAGAGAAACTTTGACATGTAAAATAAAACAAATGGCTAACGAGTAGTTGAGATGCTGAATATTTTGGAAGTCACAGATATAGAATCCACAAAATTTCCCATCCTAAATGAACTACTTTTCAGGGTACATAAAGTTCTAAAGGACGATCATTGAGAAATTGAACTTTGAAAGACCATGGTGGGGGGATAAAAAGAAATCAGTCAAGAATGGATAAGTGCTTGTGTTATCTCTTTAGCCTATTTTTAAAGGTATTATTTTCTTCAGCATTTTTTGGGGTCTCCTTTAGCTGGGTGCTGATCCGCTTTTCATGCTTTTCTTGCATCTCTCTCATTTCTTTTCCCACTTTTTCCTCCACCTCTCTTACTTGATTTTCAAAATCCTTTTTGAGGTCTTCCATGACCTGAGACTGCTGAATATTTGTTTTGGATGTTTGAGATACAGAATCCTTGACTTTCATGTCTTTCCCTCGTGGTAAGCATTGTTCTTCTTCATCTGAAAGGATGGGAGAAGATATCTGTTCACCAAGAAAGTAACCTTCTATAGTCTTACTTTTTTCCCTTTTTTGGGCATTTTCCCCACCAATTACTTGATTTTGGGGTCCTTTGTCAAGAGTAGCGTATACTCTGGGAATCTGTAAGATCTCAGTTCCTCCCAAGTGGCACAATCAAGTGTGTACAGTGGTCTGAGAGCAGAAAGACATTTTTGTGCCCACAATCTTAGCAGTTTCCTCTCCACAGCCTCCTGGCCTCCAGTTCTGTAGCCATTCAGTGCGAGATCAGCTCCCTCTACACAGGGCTGAGGTAATAATCAGCTCCTCAGTGCCCCTAGGGTTTTTATGATCCAACAATGGATGTTGGCTGCTGTAGGGCCTGTGGTGGGAACTGCTATCACCTGCCTGATGTGGCCTCTGTGGCCACTGCCTGAGGCTGGAGCTATGGGAAGGCCCTTTCCTCTTCCCAGTCAGCTGAAAAAACCCCATTACTGACCTCTGGGTCCTGTGTGTTGAGGGATCTGCAGACCCCCTGCTGTGATTAGAGATTCCGTCCCCAAGGTGTCCTCCTCCCAGAGCCACACCACGCTGTGTGGCCAAGGCTGGGCTGGGCTCCGCTCCGTATCCGGTGTAATGGAGGTTTCCCATGGGCTTTTCAGGTCACCCTGGTCTGAAAATCTCCTCCACTCTGTTGTTCTCCACTTCTGCTGCTCCAACATTTGTTGAGAGTCCCCCTCCATAGGTATTTTATGGGCTGTGTGGGGACAGCCACCATATGTGTTTCTTTCTGCTCTGCCATTTTGGCTCTGCCCTGAAGGATGAATATTTTAAGAGATACAAATTGCCTAAATTAGCAGAAATGGAAGTTGAATACTTAAATAACCTGAATTCAGAAAAATAAATTGAAGACGCCATCAATTAACGCCTTAAGAAAAAATCTTCAGGGCCAGATGGAATCATAAGTGAATTATTTCAATCATTTAAAGAACAGTTAATTCCAATACTATATAGACTGTTTTAAAAAATTGAGGAGGGAGTCCTCCCAAATTCTTTTTATGATACAAATATGATTTTGATACCTAAACCAGGAGGATGCAAAACACAGAAAGAAAATTTTAGACCAATTATTCTAATGGATATAGGTGAAAGAATTTTATATAAGATTTTATCAAAAATAATATAGCAACTAATCACGAGAATAATACATTATGATCAGGTGAGTTTTATACCAGGAATGCAGAGCTATTTCAATATTAGGAAAACTATTAATATTATTTATCATATCAACAGCAAAGTTAACAGAAACCACATGATTGTCTCAACAGATGCATAAAAGAGCTTCTGGCAAAATACAACACCCATTGCTATTGAAAAAACTGGGGAACATAAGGATAAACAGAACTTTCCATAAAATTATAAGCAGTAACTACCTAAAACCTTTAGCAAGCATTATATGCAATGGGGGTGAGCTAGATGCATTTTCAATCAGATCAGGGGTGAAAAAATAAATTTTCTGCATTTCTATATACTACTATCAAAGCCTAACAGCAACAGATAGAAAGAGAATCCCAATTAAAGTTACTGTAGACACTATAAAATATTTGGGAGTCTACCTGTCAAAACAAATCCAGGGACTATATGAAGACAATTACAAAACACTGTTCACACAAACAAAATCAGATCTATGTAAGAAGAAAAGCATCATTTGCTCGTTGGTAGGCCTAGCCAATATAATAAAAATGACAATTCTACCTAATTTATTTTTGTTCTTCAGTGCCATACCAATCAAGCTATCAGAAAATTATTTTGTAGAGCTAGACAAAATAATATTAGAATTCACCTGGAAAAACAAAAGGTCCAGAATATCAATGGAAGCAATGTAAAGAAATGCTAGTGTAGGTGGCCTAGTTCTAACAGATCTTAAATTGTATTATAAAGCAGCAATTATCAAAACCACTTAATACTGGCTAAGACAATGGTAGACCAGTGCAATAGGTTAGTTACTCAAGACACAGTAGTCAAAGAATATAGCAATCTACTGTTTGATAAACTCAAGAAACCCAGCTTCTGGGATAGGAACTCACTCTTCGACAAAAATTGCTGGGAAAACTGAATAACAGTATGGTGGAAACTAGACACAGACCAATGCTTGACACTGTACACAAGAATAATGTCCAAATGGGTGCATGATCTAGGTATAAAGACTGATACTATAAACAAATTAGTGGAGTAAGGAAGAATGTATTGATCAGATTTATATATAAGGAATGAATATTTGACTAAACAAGAAATAGGAAACATGATGAAATGCAAAATGGGTAATTTTAATTACATCAAATTAAAAAGTTTTTGCACACACCAACCCAGTGCAACCAATATTAGGAGGAAAGTAGAAAACTGGGAAAGAATTTTTGCAAACTAGTGTCCGTGATAAAGGTCTCATTTCTAAAATATGTAGAAAATTGAATCAAATGTACAGGAATACAAGTCATTCCCCAATTGATAAATAGTTAAAGGATATGAACAGGCAGTTTTCAGAGGAAGAAATCAAAGCTACCTATAGTCATATGAAAAATGCTTTAAATCACTATTGATTAGGAAGGTGCAAGTCAAAACAACTCTGAGATACCACATCACACCTATCAGATTGGTCAACATGACAGAACAGGATGATGTAAACGTTGGCGAAGATGTGGGAGTGTTGGAACACTATTTCATTGTTGGTGGAGCTGTGAGTTGATCCAGTCATTCTGGAGAGCAATTTGGAACTACACCCAAAGGGCTAGAAAATGTGTATACCCCTTGACCCAGCAATATCCCTTTGTGGGACTCTTTTCCCAAGAGATCATAAAAATGTGAAAGGGTCCCACATGTACAAAAATATTTATAGCAGCACACTTTGTGGTGGCCCAAAACTGAAAATCAATGTGTTGCCCATTAATTGGGAAATGGGTGAATCAGTTGTGGTATATGAATGTAACGGAATACTATTGTGCTCTAATAAATGATGAACAAGAAGACTTCAGAGAAGCCTCTAAAGACTTATTTGAACTGACGCTGAGTGAAAGGAGCAGAACCACCAGCACTTTATACACAGCAACAACCACAGTGTGCCAGGATTTTTTCTGATAGACTTAGAATTTCATTGCAATGCAAGGACTTAAAAATTCCCAGTGATCTCTTAAGGCAAAATGCCTTCCACATTCAGTGAAAGAGCTATGGAATTTAATCGCAGAATGTAACAGATCATTTTCTTTTGTATTATATTTTGGTTTGCTTTATGATTTCTCCCATTCACTTTAATTCTTCTGTGCAATATGACTAAGGTGAAAATGTGTTTAATAGGAAGGCATGTGTAGAAGTTATATAAAATTGTACACCATCTTGGGGAGGGAGAGGGGAGGGTGTAAGAAGGGGGAGGGAGGGGAAAAATCTAAGGTATATGGAATTGATTGTAGAACACTGATTACAAATAAAACAATAATAAAAATAAAAAAATTGCTTAAAAATTGCAATTGGCAAGTGGAAGCTAATGAATTCCGGAGACATCTACAAAAAATAAAGTCAAAATGGAAAAACAGAAAATGTGAAATAGTACATTACAAAAGAAAATGGCCTTGAAAATAGTTGGAGGATATATAACTAAGGAATTGTGCTTTGTTCTCCTTCATTCTCCCAGAGGACCGTGATATCACAATGATGACATCACTTGCATTTGACTTTGATTTGAGTGTGGAAGAGCTGTGAAAGGCCACCAAACTCACTTTCTACTCCTGAGTCATCTGGGTCCATTGGGTTTATATTCAGCAGCAAAACTGAAGATGGATGTGGAAGAAATGCGAGACCCTGGTCCTTTCAGGCTAAGGTCTTACCACATTCTCACTTTGAGTGAAAATTACCCATCCAATGAATTCGTTTCTTTAAGTACTCAAGGGATGGTCAGAGCTACAAGATCTGACCAAGGCCTTTCACACTGTTAGTCCTGAGGGCTTATGGAAAATTAGGTCAAAATTTGGTTACCCAGAAAAATTCATCAAAATTGTAAGTCACCTTCATGATGAATGTTTGCCTGGGTTCTGGATAGTGGACAATGCTCTCGAGCCTTCTTAGTCACCAATGGAAATGAAACAGGACTGTGTACTTGCTCCCATGCTTATTAGTATGATGTTTTCAGCCATGTTGTCAAATGCTGTCAATGAGGATGAACATGGCATCAAGGTCAACTACCATACTCATGGTATGATCTTCAGTTTGAAAAGGCCACAAGTCAAGACCAAAGTGGAGGGAGTGCTGGTGTATGATTTTCTGTTTGCAGATAATTGTGCACTCCATACAGCCTCTGAATCTGAGATGCAACAAAATATGTGTCAATTCTCTGCTGCCTGTGGTAATTTTGGCCTAATAATTTAACACCAAAAAAATGCAGGTGCTCCATGAGCCACCACCACACCATCCATGCATGGAATCATTAATTACAGCAAGTGGAGAAGTTTTGAATTCTTTGTATAAGTTCACTTGCCTTGGTAGTGTACTTTCCATGGATGTACATATTGACAATGAAGTTGATGCGTGAATTACCAGAGTTAACTCAGTGTTTGAGAGTTTCCAAAGAAAAGTTTGGGAGAGAAGAGATATTAGACTGAGTACCAAACTGAAGGTCTACAGAGGCATTGCGCTGACCTCAATGTTGTATGCCTGTGAAACATGGACAGTCTACCAGTGCCCTACCAAGAAATTAAATCACTTCCATTTGAACTGTCTTAGGAATACTCTCAAAATCACCTGGCAGGGTAAGGTGCCAGATATTGAGGTCCATGCTCGAACTAAACTGCCAAGCATTCAACCAGTGCTACAAGGAGTCCCAACTCCGATGCCCTAGACACATTGTTCCAATGCAAAATGCACACTTGTCAAAAAGACTATTTTAAGGAGAACACGCAAGAGGTGGGTGATAACATAGTGGTAAGAAAAATCAATACAAGGACACTCTCAAGGTCTCTCTCTAGAACTTTGTATTTGATTGTGTGTCATGGGAGACTCTGGCATAGGACTGTTCAGCATAGCATGCCCACATCAGAAAAGATGTTGTGCTCTATGAGCAAAGCAGAGTTGAAACAGCACAAAGGAAATGTAGCAAATTTGGAGTATCCACCCCAAACGTTTACGTGGACTATCTCTGTCTAATCTGTGGTAGAGAATTGGGAGCTCGTATTGATCTGATCAGCCACAATCGTACACACTGACACTTCACTTTGTCATGGTAATGCCATTTTGGTTCTCTTCGAGAGTGAAAGAGAACAATCAACTAACTCAAGGGATGATCCCTTTAATAAAAAAGAAACCAAACTGGGAGGGGAAGACCCTCAGGGTTTCTGGGTAAAAGAGAAACAATTACTATTCAGCTATTGCGTTCACTCTCTTCTTGGTGGGTGAGGATTTGTCCAGTCTATGAGCTCCAGAGTAAATTGGGTTTAAGGTTTGAACTTTGAACAAGAAATGTAGCCATTCCACCCCAAGGAAAAAGGTAGATTTTGACCATGGAGTGTACTTTCTCCTGGGTAGAGCATTAGATGAGAGGAGAGGAAAGGCGAGGAGAGGGGAGGTGAGATGAGGTGAGGAGATAAACTGCTACTCACCCACTGGTTGTGTTTGTCCTTCGTTCTCAAAGGGGACCTTGACATCAATATTGTGAGAGATGATCTCTGAGTATTTCTCAGGGGTGAAACCTCCTCAAAGAGTGAATTGTTTCTTGTCCTGTTGAAATATTTGCAACAGTTTGACCTTGTAAAGAAATGTTTCAACATATTCTGTACTTTCCCAGACTTCCCCCCTTGTTTTTAGGCACATAGCAGGAAGAAATAACACCTCCCTCATCCCCAACTTCCCACCTCTCCTTGACTCCAGGCAGGTTTATGAAACTGTCTTTTTTCTCTGTTGCTGGGGTAGATTGCCACGAATAGACTGTACCCTCAGGACTTGCACCAATGAGCCCTGAGGAAGGGGGTTAGGGAGGAGGGGATGGCGGTTAGGACCTATATAATCTGCTGGACTGAACACACCTCTTCTCTCTTTCGTTGGTGCCATATTTTGGGCGCTCTGAGAGTGCGCTTTCTCGAGAAAGTAAATAAACGAACTATTATTTTTGCTAGTATCTCTGAGTATCTGATTCATTGATAAGGGTCTCTGTACCCCACACAGTTTTGGGGGCTCCTCCTGGATTGCATCTCCTTTTTGGGGACTCCCCAACCTAAATGCTAAGGGCAGGTACCATGCCAGACTTTTCTGGTGGCCTCTTAGTTTTGGCTGGTTTGGGACCCTCCCCTGAGTAGGGAAAGACCCAGAGGGAGATCTCAGAGTAGCAAAACGAAAGTTCTACAGCACCGGTAATCAGAAGATGACTGTGGCCACCCGTGTGAAAAAAAATTTCGGTCACGGCAGTTTGTGCACAGACCCAGGTAAGCGTACCGGGAGGTCTTGGAACCAAGTATGGAACAGCAACCCTCTGGGGGGTGACCGGGTTGCCCAGAGTTCAAGCAGAGAGGTGTAAGAGGTCTGAAGGAACTGAAAGTCTCGTGAGGGGAAGCCCTACGAACCTGCCTATCCTTTTTGAGTAGGTAAAGAGGTCATCTGAGTGGATAGGGAAATCAAATTCAAAATCGGGTGAAGACAATTTGTTTAAAGTTTTATCTGTATATGTTGTGGTGATATTTCTGTGTGGAAGTCTGTGTCTCTTTGTCGTATGACACTTTGTAAGGTTGTAAATTTAGCGAGGCAGCAAGAGGAGAAATACTGAGCTGGAAAGGGAGGGAGGGAACATACCTTATTCTCTCAGACCAAGGAAAGGCAGGCTAACCAGCATTTAACCATTTCCTGCCTCACTCAAAGGAGAGATTTGCGTGTAATGGGATACAACAGAAAGGGAATTCAATTCATTTTGGTTGTTTACGGAATTGTGAATAGGTGAAATGTATCACTCTTAATTTAGTGTTTAAGATAGGTTAGAATTTATTCATGTCTGGTGGAAGTAAGAGGAAGATTATCAAAAAAAAATCTCAAGGAGGCAATTGAGAAGGACTGAGAGTTTTGAATTTAGGTTTAATTAAGTCTTGAAGCTAAATTTGGTACTTTATGTTCAGATTAAGTCAATTTACCTGATACCAGACAATGGATTTAAAATGGCAAAGATATATAAATAATGAGAGGTTTTTCTGTTTTTTTTAATTAATTAGTTAATTAATTTACTTATTTTTTGGAGAGAGGGAGGGGAAGAAATGTGACTTTCTTGGTATGCAAATTGTTAGACATTTAACTCCCTCTAATTTTTAAGGTTTGAAGTAGGACAAAATTGTTAGGCATTTTATTTTTATTTGGAATATAAAGGAGAATAGTGGTAATTCGAGTAAAGTCAGTAAAAAAAGGTGTAAAGAAAAATGGGAGATGAGGTAACAACAGGTTCATGTGCTTTCAGTCACTCCCTTCCCCATATCAGTTCAGAAGATTTGGGTATGTTGAGAAAATGAAAATTGATAACTTGATTAGAAAATCGACAAAAAATTATTGTGATTGGTAATGGTTACTATTCAATGAATTATTAAGTTTCCACTTTCCCTGCTTAAAGGGTAAATCAAGCCCACTTAGTTAACATTAGTTCAGAATTAATATGACCTCTTTTACCAAGGCTAAAGAAGTTAACTTAAGCACATTTTAAGCTAACATAATTTTAAACATTTTCGAAAAAAGGAGAAAAAATATTTATATTGAATTTATTTTTTTTAAAGCCAAAGAAAACAAAGTTTATTAAGGATTCACCTAATTGGGTTGCGTCTTAAGGAGCCTAAGCATTTGTAACGCTTGTATTCACAAGCAGGCCAGACACAACCCCAGCTAGACAGAATCTGAGCTGGATTGCTTCTGAGCGCCTTCATGGAGGCAAGATGGGTTGGGGGGGAGGGTCGGGTAGTCCAGGGTGATGGGAGAGAAGGATCTTGAGGAGAAGTCCAAGGAGGGTCAAAGGCTGGAAACAGCTGGAGGCTATCAGGAGATATCAGACAATGGAGGGTTTGGGTGGGAAGCAGGTGTGGCAATCCAGAGATCTTGATAGGGGCAGTATGGGAATGGGGTTTGGATGGATCAAGGGTGGGGAGTGCAACAGAGACCTGAAATGATAATTAAAAGCCCACGGGCTTCTTGAGACTGCTAGAACAAATGGGAAGACTAGATTTTAGTAAGAAAGGCCAGATTAAGTGGGAAGATTCAAGGGGAGCTCAAGGAGGCTCCCAGAGTCTGAACCTCATCATTCCCCCCTCAAACAGATTGAACCCAAATTCTTTTGGGGTAAAGGGCAAAGGTCTCAGTTTCTGAAACTTCTTCCTTCTGGCAAGGGGCGTAGAGCTGTCCCTGGCTTGATGGGTCCTGTTCAAGGGGTCAGACTTCAGAATCTGGGTGGTGCCAGGTCCAGTGGGCTGGAGACCTAGGATTCAGACAGAGGTTGGTATATAGCCTGGGCTGTCATCTGGAAGTTGATGGCTTGCACTCTGGAAAAGACAAACCTGGCAAGGAGGTTAGGCAAACACACACCAAACAGGTACAAAAGGAGTATAAAGAAAAGACCACTTCCCTGGCATAAAGGATAATTTCTCTGGAGAGAATTAAAGATGACTATGGCAAGGCCAAAACATAGAAGGGCATGTTTGATAGGGGAGTTTTTTGCTGTCAGATATCCCCTTTCTTTCCAGATTGCTCCATAGGAATGTAGAGCAAGGAAAGCATATTTTGAGTAAATAAAAACATCACCTGGCCTGGGGTCAGGTCCTAAGGAATGGGTTAACACTCCCGAAGCCTGTCCTCTCCTTTCATCAATATACAGAATGAAAGGTTTTCCCAGACTGGGTAGGTCTAGTGATGGGGTGGTGGTCAAATTAGTTTTCAGAGTCTCAAAAACTTAAGCCTGGTCTGAGTCAATGCCCTGAGTAGGGTCATAAAGGGGTTTAGCAATAAAACCAAAATTAGGAATCCAGAGTCTACAAAATCCAGTCATTTCTAAAAACACTTGAACTTGTTTCTTAGTGGCTGGAACAGGGATAGACCGGATTGTCCTTTTTCTCTCAGAGATTAAGGAGAGAGAGGTGGGCGTGAGTTCATGGCCCAGATATCTTATGGACTGGCATGCTATCTGGACTTTGTTCAAAGAAACCCTATAGCCTCTAATGCCAAAGAAATGAAGGGCTTCTGAGGCAGCAGCCAAAGAACCTGCTTGGATGGGGTTACAAATAAGAATATCACGCACATACTGAATTAAGCTACTACTGCCTGCTAGTTTCAGGTGCCTTAAATCCCTTCCCAAAGCCTGGCCAAATAAATGAGGGTTATCTCGAAAGGTATGGGGCAAGACTGTCAGTGTTAGCTGATATGGACTTGATTCCCCAGGAAAAGTACATTCAAAAGTAAAAATAACTTGTGAGTATTCTCCATTAGGCTTTCCTGTGGGAAGAATTGCAGTGTTGCAAGGAGATGAACAAGGGACAAAGATTCTATACTTAAGGAATTTTTCAATTAAAGGTTGTAGTCCTTCCCAGGTCTCATGCTTAATCAGATACTGGCTGAGATGGGGGAGCACTTTAGGGTCTAAGAGACTAACAATGGCTGGGGTGGCAGAAGTAGCTCTCTCTGGAATTCCAGGGTCCCAAATATTTGGCCTTAATGTCTCCCAGACTCTCAAGCAAACCCAGGAAGATAGAGTGAACAGCGACAAAAGGGAGATGGGAGGTTTAACTAGAGAAAATTGACTTCCCATTTTCACCATCAGGTCCCTTCCCAAGAAGGGGGCAGGGTCAGAGGAGAGCATAAGGAAGGAGTGTTTAAACAACAGATTCTCAAATAGGCTGGGGAAGAGGTTTGTCTGGAGACATTCCTTAGTTTCCCCTTCAATGCCTATGACCCAAGGGGTCAAGGGACGGGTAGGGCCAGAGTGACTGGTTAAAGCAGAGAATTTAGCCATGTTAAAGTGGGTAACCTTACCTTCAACCTTCGTTTTTGCCCAGGGCTTGACGAGAGAGGTAGAGAAAGTGGGAGCACTACCAGCACCCAGGTTTTCCTGTCGTTTCAAGTCTTGAGAAGACTGGAGGACAGGGTGCTGGAGGGCGGCTCCACCACTTTTCCAACCTGAGGGACAATCTTTCCTCCAGTGTCCCTTCTGGTCACATGGGCGCGGTTCCACAGGCGTTGGTACCTGGGGCTCCCTCTGGGGGGCCCTGGAGGGGCACTCCTTGGACCAGTGACCCTTCTTGTGGCAACGAAAGCAGGTTTCCCCACTGCCTAAGCAGCCAGCCTTCCTCCAAGGGGGTGCCCTGGAAGGGTGCTCCCTGGGTCTTTTCCTGGCCAAGGCAGCAGCCAAGAATTGAGCATGTTCCCTAGCCCTGGCCCTTCTCTTTCTTTCTCTTTCCTCTGCTGCAACGAGGTCTCTATTGTTAAAGACTCCAAAGGCCATCTCCAGTAACTGGGCCTGAGGTGTTTGGGGTCCCATTGCCAATTTCTGCAGTTTCCTCCTAATATCTGGGGCAGACTGATTAATAAAATACATGCTAAGGATTGCTGCCCCTTCTATGGAGTCAGGATCCAAATTTGTATGCTTTTTAATAGCTTCTACTAGCCAGTTTTGAAAAAGGGCTGGGTTTTCCTTTTCTCCCTGAGTAATTCCCCTAATTTTTTAAAAATTTACTTGTTATTGAAATGCAGTTTTTAGGCCTTCTAACAGGCAAATTACCATAAAGTCTCTCTTTTCCCTGTCCTCACTCTTTTGGTAGTCCCATCTGGGGTCACTCGCGGGAACAGCAGCTGTTCCTGGGGGGTATTTTATGGGATTATTGCTAGCCATATGATCCCCAAACTTTTGGGCATGTTCCCAAATTCTCCCCTTCTCCTCAACGGTACAACAGACAGAGAAAAGAATATGCAGATCCTTCCAAGAAAGTTCAAATTGTAGGGATATGTCCCTAAAACTCTCAGTGAACCTAGTGGGGTCTTCTGAGTATCTCCCCAGGTTCTCTTTAATCAGGGTGAGATCTGAAAGAGAGAGTGGAACACGCATCCTGGTTGTCCCACTGGGTGGGGTAGGCACTTCTCTGAAGGGAAACAGCCCTTACCGCCCAGTGGGGACAGGGACTTGTGGAGGGAGATAGGAAGTCCCACTTCTTGTGAGGGAGGGGTTGGGGAATGCCTGCTGAACTGGATTAGGCTGCAGGGTCAGGGGATCTGGCTGGCAAGGGGAAAGATCTGCTGGTGCCTGAGGAGGAGTATGGATCAAAGGGGGAGATGCCCCAGAGAGTGCCACGGGAGCGGGGCTTAAGGCCTGAGTGAATGTTGCCCCAGCAAGCCCCGTGGCTGGGAACTGAGCGGGGGTTGGGAACGGAGATAGCAGAGGAAGTGAGGCCAAGACCTTAGGAGCCATAAACAGGGGGTCATCCAAAACATCCAATTCACCCCTATTTCCCTTTTGTGGGGCGGCTCTAGCTACAAGCATCTTACAATCTGTTCTGAGAATGGGGTCCTGAGAGAGTTCGACAAAGGCCCTTATGTAAGGTATTTCTATCCATTTTCCCTTTTGGAGGCAATATAATTGTAACTGTAAAAGGATATTACACTGTAAGGTCCTAAACATGGGCCACACTTCGTTGTCCTTCAGGTGATACTGAGGCCTAAGTGTGTTGCAAAAGAATACCAACTTTTTCTTTTTAAGGCCTTTAGAGAAGTTAATTTTTTTCCAGTTTTGTAAAAGACAGCCCAAAGGCGAATTCCTTGGAATTGATGAATTTTGACCCATTTTTTTTCTTTGGGACTGGAAGTCCCCCCCCTCCTTAAAGGAGGACGTGGAAGTAAGCCTTGAGAAAAAAACACAAGAGGACAAAAAATAACTGAGCTTTCCCTGATTTCCTTGCACCCAGGAAATCCAGAGAATTGGGCACCCCCTGAACTGACGTTTCTCCAACCTTCTAGCGGCCAGAAAGTTCAGAGAATTGTACTTTGGGGGGGTATGCCCAGGTCCATGACCTCAAACACAGCCTCTGGACCGACAACCTGAGTCTCTAACTCACTAGCGCCCAGAAAGTTCAGAGACTTTGCCTCATACTGGAACCTGAAACCAGGTCCGAAAATCTGCTTCCAAGGTGCTTGGAGAGCAAGTAGGGGATAGAGAGAGGGGGAGGCTTACATACCTTCCAGTTTGAGCAGACTTGAGATTAGCAGCTTATCCGGATCAGGGAACCATAAATGAAGAGGTTAAGGGGTGATGGGGGAACCCCAAAATAACGACGGTCCGGGTCATGCTCGAATGAATTCGACTCGAGCCTTCTTAAAGCCAAAGAAAACAAAGTTTATTAAGGATTCGCCTAATTGGGTTGCCTCTTAAGGAGCCTAAGCATTTGTAACGCTTGTATTCACAAGCGGGCCAGACACAATCCCAGCTAGACAGAGTCTGAGCTGGATTGCATCTGAGCCTATTTATATTGAATTTAAACAAAAAGTAATGACTAATTAGCTATCTTGTCTTATGATTAAAATGTAAAGGAAAGCTGGATAATCTGAGTAATGAGATTGAGAGATTTGGAAAGATGAATAAAGTTTGATAATATGGAAGGCAGATAAGGTTTGGGAATAAATGGGGATTATTCAAATCCCTCTTGTCCCTAGATATTTGTTCTGGACCTTTGTGTCAGTTTCAGATGGTATGAGTAAGTGGTGAGAATATGAGGAAGTATTTTAAGGAGAAAGAAAATTCATGTGACTTGATTTGATAATTAATAGCTCTACCAAATGGGAGATGACTATCTGATCAGGTCATAAAGTGTGCCCACGTGATGGTAAAGAGATGAATTACTGGGCAAGGGGGTGTAGAAATGCATTCACCTGAATGAGTTAATGTGTTTTTTTAAGTTTTAAGCAAACTTAAATGGTTTTAAACTTTTAAGTAAATCTAAAAGTTGTTATATTAAGAATGGCATTGTTAAAAAGCTGTTTCGAATTCTGTGTAAGAATTTTGTACAACTATTGAGAAAATGACAATCCTTGGAAAAAATACATATACATTTTTATATATGAGTGGTTTTCAAGCTTATTGTATCTAAGGATGTATTAAATATGTTAAAAAGTTTATTTCTGCTACTAAGAACAAAGTTTTAACTAACATTGTTTTTGCTATGAATCTTGCATTTACAAAAGTATGTTTGTAAAAGGAAGCTTATGGCCAAAATGTGAAACAGTCTTGGTTTTAGATGTTTGGGAATTTTTGCCAATTAAGTTCATGAGGGTTTTGTTATAAATAGTAAATTGTACTTTTTTGGTTTTTCTTTTCTTTCTGTTCTATCAACTGAATTCCTATTTGTTTGTTTGTTTGTTTGTTTATTTAAAGTTTTCAACATTAATTTCCACAGAATTTTGAGTTCTAAATTTTCTCCCTATCTCTGTCCTCCCACCCCAAAGCGCCATGCATTCTGATGACCTGTTCCACCAATGTGCCCTCCCTTCTTACACCCCTTCCTTCCCTCATCCCCATCTTCTCTCTTGTCCTGTGGGGTAAGGTAAATTTCTATACCTCATTACCTGTATTTCTTATTTCCCAGGTGTACGCAAAAACAATTCTCAACATTTTTTCCTAAGGCTTTGAGTTCCAAGTTCTCTTCCTTTCTTCCTCCCCACCCATCCCCACTGAGAAGGCAAGCAATTCAACATAGGCTATAAATGTGTAGTTTTGCCAATGACTTCCATAATAGTCATCTTGTGTAAGACTAACTATATTTTCCTCCATCCTATCCTGACAGTTATTTCTTCTATTCTCTTTTTTGACCTTGTCCCTCCCCAAGAGTGTGTATTTCTAGTTGCTCCCTCTTACCATTTGCCTTCACTTCCCTCATCCCCCCTACACTGCTTGTCCCCTTCCCCTCTACTTTTCTGTAGTGTAAGATAGATTTTCATACCAAATTGAGTGTGCATGTTATTCCATCCTTGAGCCAAATGTGATAGTAGTAAGCGTCACTTTCTCCCTCTCACCTTCCCCCTTTTGCCTCCATTGTAAAAGCTTTTTCTTGCCTCTTCTATGAGAGATAATTTGCCCCCTTACATTTCCCACTTTCTCCTCCCAATATATTCCTCTTTTATCCCTTAATTTTATTTTTTAAATATGATCCCTTCGTATTCAGCACACCCTGTGCTCTCTGTCTCTCTGTCTCTGTCTTTCTCTGTCTCTCTCTGTCTCTCTGTCTCTGTCTCTTTCTGTCTGTCTGTCTGTCTGTCTGTCTGTCTCTCTCTCTCTCTCTCTCTCTCTCTTTCTCTCTCTCTGTCTCTCTCTCCCTCTCTCTGTGTCAGTGTGTGGAATCCCCCCAGCTACCAAAATACTGAGAAAAACTTCGAGTTACAAATATCATCTTTCCATGTAGGAATAAAAACAGTTCAAATTTAGTAAGTCTCTTGTGATTTGTTTCCTCTTTACCTTTTCATGCTTTTTTTGATTCTTGTGTTTGAAAGTCAAATTTTCTTTTCATATCTATTCTTTTCATCAAGAATACTTGAAAGTCCCCATTTCATTGAATGACCACTTCTCCCCTGCAGTATTATACTCAGTTTTTCTGGGTAGGTGATTCTCGGTTTTAATCCTAGTTCCTTTGACTTTTGGAAGATCATATTCCAAGCCCTTCAATCTCTTAATGCAGAAGCTCTTAGATCTTGTGTTATCCTGATGGTATTTCCATAGTACTCTAATTATTTCTTTCTAACTGTTTGCAATATTTCTTGTTGACCTGGGAACTCTGGAATTTGGCTGCAATAATCCTAGGGGGTTTCTCTTTTTGGATCTCCTTCAGGATGTAATCGATGGATTCTTTCAATATTTACTTTGCCATCTAGTTCTAGAATATCAGGGCAGTTTTCCTTGATAATTTCATGAAAGATGATGTCTAGGCTCGTTTTTTTGATCATGCCTTTCAGATAGTCCCATAATTTTTAAATTGTCTCTCCTGGATCTATTTTCCAGGTTAGTTGTCTTTCCAATAAGATATTTCACGTTATCTTCCATTTTTTCATTCTTTTGGTTTTGTTTTTTATTTTCTTGGTTTCTCATCATGTCATTAGCTTTCCTCAGTTCTATTCTAATTTTTAAAGAACTATTTTCTTCAGTGCACTTTTGAACCCCCTTTTCCATTTGGCTAATTCTACTATTTAAAGCATTGTTTTTCTCATTGGCTTTTTGGACCACTTTTGCCAATTGAGTTAGCCTATTAATAAAGGTATTATTTTCCTTCAACATTTTCTTGGGTCTCCTTTAGCAAGCTGTTGACTCACCTTTAATGATTACATCACTCTCATTTATCTTTCCAATTTTTCCTCCACCTGTCATACTTGATTTTCAAAATCCATTTTCAGCTCTTCCATGGCCTGGGACCATTGCATATTTATTTTGGGCGTTTTGTATGTCAAAACCATGACTTTTATATCTTCCCCTTAGAGTAAACATTGTTCTTCCTCATCGGAAATGATGAGAGAGAATACCTGTTCATAAAGATAGTAACCTATAGTCTTATTTTTTCCCCTTTTTTGGGGTATTTTCCCAACAAGTTACTTGACTTTTGGGTCCTTTGTCAATAGTAGGGTATACTCTGAGGACCTGTAAGTTCTCAGTTCCTCCAAGGTGGAACAATCAAGGGAGAGGGGTTTACTGAGATTCACACCAGCTTTTCAATTCCCCCGGAGGCTTTAGGCAGGGGGGCAGGGCAGCCATTCACCACTGAATTTCATATCAGCTGCTCATTTTCCCCAGGAGCTTTTGATGAGGGCAGGGTCACCACTCAGGGCTGAGGTTCAGACCAGCTCCTCAATTGTCCCAGGGGTGTTAACCATAGAGCTCCAAAAATGGAATAATGGGCGCTGACTGTTGCCTGCCTTTGACCACCACCACACAGCACTGCTGACTCTCTGCTGACACCACCGCCTAGGGCCAGGGCCAAGGGAGGATCCTGGTCCCTTGTCACAGAGTTGAAAAAGCCCTCTCACTGACCTTTGGCACTGGTGGAACAAGGGGTCTGGGAACCTCTGCTGCTGCTACTGGGGATTCTGTCCCTGAGGCCTGCTCTGACCCCGCTTCTCCCTGTACAGAGTGGCCAAGGCTAGACTGGGCTCCGTTAAGGGTCCCAGTATGACAGACTTTAACGACAAACTTTTTCTGTTGGCCTTCCAGGTCACACTGGGCTGGAAACCTCCATAGTTCTGTAGCTTCTGCTGCTCTAGAATGTGCTGAGAATCTTTCTTTACAGGTATTTTATGTGTGTGAAGTGTTAGAGTATGTGCATCTTTCTACTCCACCATCTTGGCTCTGCCCATAAACTGTTCTTGAAAGAGGAAGAAATTTGTTGTATGAAGAAATGATTTGTAGAATCTTTTGTATAATTTTTGAAGGGCCTCCCTACCAAATTTATAGTTGTAAGCTAATTTATTATAATAACTTCACGTTTTGGAGAAGGGGTTGAAAGATAAGGGACAAAATAAGAGAGACCTGAACTTTTATGGCTCCTGGAAACTCTGGGATAATTTTAGGACAGGAAGCCTCCCGACCTCATCCCCTCTCCTTTTGAAGTTCAGTCACTACAGAAATACTTCTTAAGATACAGCTGAACTCAGATGGAGTTCCTAAATAAGGACTGTGTTTTGGTGATAATCTCTACTGATTGGTTTCTGGGAGAAATGTAAGATCTAAAATGTGAGTCCTGGTAAAATTTTTGACTAGTGAAACTTGCCATCTCATGTACAAGCCTCAGAGGACAGTTGAGTCCTAAGTCTGGGATGGGGTCCTTCTGACTCAGTTTCCCCATTGTGTTCCTTTGAAAATGAATGCATTCCCACTTGACTATTTCTGAGTCAGACTATAAAGTGGAGATAATATCTAATTAGGTCCTTGCTTTTCATCTACATAGCATGTTTCTATAATCAAAGCAGATTATTTAGAATTTAAGCCCAATGCAAGTAGTGGAATCTTGCTGTTTTCAATTAATTGGGTAAATAGTACTCTGCTATGGTCTTCTGAAAGATAAAATCCCTAGGAACATTCTTTCTGAATATTATGTGAATAATTAGATAAAGGAAAGAAAACCAAAGTGTGAATGTGTTGTTGTATCATTGTTCCATAGAACAAAATTAGGATTTAAAGTTGACTGTAATTGTATGAAATTATTGAGGTTTAGGGGTACTTAAGACCCCAAAATAATAAGTTTCTGGGTCCTGCCAAATGAATTCAACCCAAGGTTTCTGTCAGCTAAAGAGGGTCAAAGTTTTTTATCTTGTCCATAGAGAGACTGCAGAGAGAGTCCAGGATGGCCTTAAGTGGTCTGGGGATTCCAGAAATGGTCTTGATGGGAATGGACAATAACCTGGAGAATTGGATTGATAGGGCATAGTGATGTGCCTCTATGGGCCTCTAGAAAACATGTTCACGTGAAACATGGTGAGGTTTTCCAGGGCCCTTTTAAAAGGACTAAAACTCCTTTGGAGTAAGGGATAAACGTCCCAACTTGGAAAATATTTTTTATTAAAACAATTGACTGAATTGATTGCTGATTAAATCTTCTTTAATTAAGAGGTAGTTTCTTAGAGTCAGGTAACTGTGACATTAGTGGAAAGTTAAATGCTTCTGTTTTGATTTGAATTCCTTTCATGAACATAAGTTAAAGTTAGTGTTTGAACTTGTCATATGTGTAGCTCATTCCTTTAGACTGAGCTAGGTTATAAAGGTAAAGAGAAGCTTGGGAACCAGATGTAAATTTAGAACATTAACACTGTTTTAACGGTTAATTTGATTTTGATTGTTATTTAATCAGGAATTAGAACATGTATAGAAAGGCATGCAAGATACTTCAGACTTACTTCGAAAGGTGTTCCTTAATCAATGTGAAATTATAGTCATATCTGAAACTGATTGTTGAGGCATGCTATTTTAAGATTTTATGGGACTACTAACTGACTGTCCTTCTGAGTCTAACTCCAGGTGTGGATAGCAAGAGAGACTGTATGAGCCATTGATCCATGATGCCAGGGAGTCTGTGAGATGCTGGTATGAACTGCAAAAGGGGATCTCATGGGAAGGTTGGGGAAATGACTGTTCAGCTTGCGCTGAGGTAGGATTTTCCTGACTCAATTTCCCCAGTGACACCTGGAAGTCTTTAAGCCTGTCTGATACCACTTGACAATCTTCTCCTGCCTGTGACTGACATGAAGTTAGGGAGATGCTCCCCTGATATATCCCTACTCTTAATGGCAACTTCCTATGATCAAAAGTTTTGTGAGCATAATATCAGATCTATTAAACAGTAGATTGTTGGTAGAGGAACATCTGAGTTTAAGTCTAAAATTAAGCTACTAGACCTACGTTTCTAGACTAACAACAATAGGTTAGGGTCCTTTAATTCTTAGGAATATTATGGAGACAATTAGGTTAAGGGCTTGTGAGGTTAGCACATATAGTCATTAGTTTGTCTCAGTAGGTTTATGTTAAAAGAAGAATGGTTTGTGGCCTATATTGCAAATGCTTTTAAAGGAGCATCACATGACCACAAGTTGGAATTGTTTTATGATGTGGTATGTACTGGGTTAAAATGATTATTTATTATGTTTATGTAAGTACTGGAACCTGGTATTGACTCTCTAATCTCATCTTTCTGATGGGAGAAATGAATAGTGAATTAATGTAAAATGTAAAAAGTGGGTTCTAATGTGAATTTCTTAAGTATGACAATTGACTAATGTTCCAATTTTGATTCTGTAATAGTGAAAAGAGTATAAAGCTTAGGAATGGTAATCTAAAATTGTATCAAGGCCAGTTTTGTAGAAGAATGGACACCTGGATTTCTACAAAAAGATAAAGGGAAGAAGATGGAGAGATGTTGTGCTGAAGACAGCTTGAACGAGCACCCAGACCAGAAAACTGCATCAGATGATCAATCTTCTTCCCCAGACAGCTATATGAGATGGAACCTCTGAATGAAAAATTCATTTATATACCTTTGTATTTTGAATCTCCGTATTTGTATTTATGAAAAGGGACTGTCCCCTTGTAATTTATGAATGTGTCGATCAACTTTGCTCCCTTCCCATATTCATATAAAGGGGAGATAGATGAAAGGAAGATTTCATAGGGGAAAGAATGTGAGGAGGTATTGTATTTCGGTGTGGAAATGAAATTTTAATACAGAAAAAAGTAAAGGGGGAGGTTGTAAGAAGCTAAATCTCTCCACATGCTGTATGAAAATAGATGGCAATGGAAAGACAGAAAAAGAAATCACTAGGAATATTAGAAAATTGACCCATGTTCTGTTTCAAACTTGGCCATCACCATTTAACACTTCTTGGTGGTCCTGGTTTGGAGGAAGTGGGTGGAAACAAATTCTATGGTTCGTGCTAATTGCTATTAGTGGCATAATATTGCTCCCTCTGTGCCTCCCCTTCCTGATGCAGCTAATTACACCAACCATTCAAGATGCTTTGTCTAAAATGATCAGTTTATAAGGAAAGGCAGAAGGATTCATGTGACTGATGATTTTAAAAAGTCAGCGGTGGATTTTAAAAAGTCAATAAAAGAAGTACCCTTTTTGCTAATATCTCTGAGTCTCTGATTCATTGATGAGGGTGTTGTACCCCACAGAAGATGATGATGTGCTTTCAGTTGATTTTGATTTGAGTGATGGAGGCCTGTGCAAGGTCATCAACATCACTTTCTTCTCCTGAGTCCAGTGGCCTGATGTTCATCAGGAACAATGGAGATAGCCCAGGATGTAATGTAAGACCCTGGCCCTTTCAGGTTAAGGTCTTATCACATTCTCACGTTGAGTGAGATACATCCCATTCAATGAATAGTCTTCTTTGAGTAGGTAGTCAAGGGATGGGCCCTTTAATAAAAATAAAATCAAACTGGGAGAGGAAGACCCAGAAGATCAGATTGACTTTCAAAAAGGAAGAGGAAATAGAGACCAAATGGGGAACACTCGCTGGATTATGGAGAAAGAAAAAGAGGTCCAGAAAATTAAATCTACTTTTGCTTGATTTTCTACACTTAAGCCTTTGACTGTATAAACATCAAGAAAATATGACAAGTCTTCAAAAGGATAAGAGTAGCATATCATCTTACTTGTCTCATGAAGGACCTGGATGTGATTCAAGAAGAAATAGTTAAAAGCAAATATGGAGCTATTGATAGGTTTAAGATTGGTAAAGGAGCATGACAAGGCTGTTAACTTATTTATTTAAATTATATGGAGAGTATATTTGCAACATGCCAGGTTGGATGGACCAAAATCTGCAATTGAGGTTACTTTAAGAAATATAAACTATCTCAGATAAGCAAATGATGCCACTCCCAGGGCAATGAAGAAAAATGAGGAAACCTCTTGATGAAGGTGAACTAGAATAGTGGAAATGTTGTCTGAAGCTTACCATAAAAAAAACAAAACAAAACTAAGTTCTTGATAATTAGTCTGATCTCTTCCTGACAAAGAGAGGATGAAACAGTTTGGAAGCAGTGCCACATTTTGTATGGGGTTCAATTATCACTGCAGAAACTCATTGGCACTATGAAATTAAAAGACACTTCTCCTTGAAGGAAAGTGAAGAAACCAGGACAAAATACTAAAAAGCAGAATGATTGTCTTGACATCAAATGTCTACCTAGCCAAAGCTATGCTGTTGTTTTTTTCTTTTCCCAAAAGGAATGTATGGCTGTGCCAGTTGGAGTATAAAGAAAGTTAGGTGTCACCGAATCAATATCTTAGAATTGTGATGCAAGAAAAGACTTCTGAGAGTCCATTGGATAACAAGGAGACCAAATCAGACAAACCCTTAAATTAATTCAGACTATTCACTGGGAGATTAAATATGAAAGCTTAAGGTGAAATATTTTGGCCACAGAGTAAGAACACAGAACTCATTGGAAAAGACCATGATGCTGGAAATGATTGAAGCCCAAAGAAAAACCAACCAGAAAGGGTCAGACATAAGACTGGACAGGCTTTGAGGTATAGTGGATGATAGAAGGGCCTACTGTACTTTGAGCATGGATTCAAAAAAAGTCAAACATAGTTGAATTGTTGAACAACAATTGAGCAAAAATTATAAATAAAAATTGACTTACAAAAGAGAGGCATACTTAAAGTACTGTTTTTCATTAGAATCCACTTTTTCCTATGAATGATTAAGTTAAGTTTTAGTGGGTATGTTATCTTTGCTTGTAACTCTACCTTCTTTGCCTTCTATAATATCATATTCCAAACACTCCATTGCTTTATGTGATAGCTGCTAAATCTTGTGTGGTCCTGACTCTGGTTCCATTATATTATACGAGTTTCTTTCTGACTATGTGAAGTAATTACCTCCTTGACCTGGAATCTCTGGAATTTGCCTCTGATATTTCTGACCATTTTCATTTTGGAAACTCATAAAGTGATCAGTGCATTCTTTAATTTCTGTTTTACTCTCTAATTCTGTAAGATGAGGGTGTAGTTTTCCTTGATGATTCCTTAAAATGTCATATCTATACTTTTGCTCAGATTAAAGCTTTTGGGTTGTCCAATAATTCTTAAATTATCTCTCCTTGATATTTTTTTGTTTTTTTTCAAATCAACTATTTTTCCAATACAATTTTCATATTTTCTTCTCGTTTTAAATTCTTTCTGTATTCCTTCTTTCCCACCTTAGGTTGTAGGTTACTTAATGCCAGAGACTCTTTTTCATATTTATATTTGAATCCTCAGAGCTTAATGCAGTACCTGTCACAGAGTAAGCACATAAAAATGATTGATGTTATTGACAGTGTACTCCCAAATATATAGATGTAGATAATTGCATTTTTGGTTTTAAACAGATGCAATAATTCTGGGTAAAATATTTTTGTCTACATTTGAATAAAAATAGTGCAATGATGTTACATATTTGCTATGTTCTAAGAATTGTGCTAATCGGAGGGAGTCAAACTGCAACAGCAACAGATTGCAGTCCTAGATCTCAAGTTCACATTCTAAATGAGAAAAGTAACTCATGGAGCAGATGGCAAGCCGTAGGGTACCATGTCACCAGCAGGTCAGATGTCCATGAACAGGAGTGTAAAATGTATAGATTTAGTGAGGGAGATGAGTGTTGGAAGATGTTACAATGCAGTAGCAAAACACATGGTCATGAATAGATGCCAAGGGAGGAGCCAACATGGCAGAGTAGAAAGATACACACAGGCTTAGCTCTTACCCCACAGTCCATAAAATACCTGTAAAGAAGAACTCTCAGCAAATTCTAGAGCAGCATAATCCACAGAACAACGGAGTGGAGGAGATTTCTGTTCCAGAGAGACCTGAAAAACCAATGGGAAAGGTCTCTCTCGAACCAGACCTGGGAACAGAGCCCAGTGCTGCCTTGGCCACGTGGCACCAAGAGGAGCAGATCCAAGCAGGTTTCAGGGACAGAATCTCCAGTGGCAGCGCAAATTCCTCAACCCACAAGTGCCAAAGGTCAGTGAGAGGGTCTTTTCAGCTGGCCAAGAGGGGAGCAGGGTGTCCCCATAACTCAGGCCCCCTCAGGAGGCAGCAACAGAGGCAGCAACAGACAGGGGCTTCCAAAGCAGACAGTAGCCCGCATCCATTGTTGAAGGTCTCCTCGTAAACCTCCTGAAGGAACTGAGCCCCAAGTGGTGGCCCTGCCCCCACCTGAGCAGCTGAACTGAATTCTCACACTGAATAGCAGCCCCGCCTGCGCAAAAAACCCCTAAGGCTTGGCAACTGCTCATTTGAATCTTAGCCTTCAAGAGCTGGCTGGGTGGAACTGGAGGTGAAGTGGTTGTGGAGAGGAAACTCAGAAGTCAAGAAACTGGCTGGAAAAATGTCCAAAAGGGGGAAAAATAACACCATAGAAAGTTACTTTCCTGGGGAACAGATGTCTTCCCCCATCCTTTTGGATGAGGAAGAACATGGCATACTTTCAGAGGAAGTCAAGGCCTCTGCCTCCAAAGGGAACTTAAATTGGGCTCAGGCAATAAAAGACCTTAAAAAACAAGTTACCAGTTTACTAAAGGAGAACCAAAAAAATGCTGAGGAAAATAACAGCTTTAAAAAGAGCTTCACTCAATTGGAAAAAGAGGTCCAAAAAGCCAATGAGTAGAAAGAGGTTTGAAAGAGCAGAATTAGCCAAATGGAGGAGAAGGTTCAAAAGCTCACTGAGCAAAATAATTCGTTGAAAGAGAGAATTGAGTTCAGGGAAACGAATGACCATGAGTTAAACCAAGAAGTTAGCAAACAAAACCAAAAATTTGAAAAAATAGAAGATCAGGTACAACAACTCATTGGAAAAAACGACTGACCTGGAAAATAGATCCAGGAGAAATAAGTTAAAAAATTATTGGACTACCTGAAAGCCATGATCTAGACATTATCTTCCATGAAATTATGAAGGAAAACTGCCCCGATCTCCTGGCATCAGAGGGCGAAATAAATATTGAAAGAATTCATCAATCACCTCCTGAAAGAAACCCGAACAGAGAAACTCCTAGGAATATTGTGGCCAAATTTCAGAGTTCCCAGATCAAGGAGAAAATACTGCAAACAGCTAGAAAGAAACAATTTGAGTACTGTGGAAATACAATCAGGATAACACAGGATCTTGCAGCTTAAACATTAAAGGATCAAAAGACTTGGAATGGGATATTTCAGAAGTCAAAGGAGCTGAGATTGAAACCAAGAATCACCTACCCAGCAAATCTGAGGATAATACTTCAAGGGAAATACTGGTCATTCAGTGATATAGAAGAATTTAAAGATTTCATGTTGAGCAAAAGGCCAGATACATATTTAAAAATCTGACTTCCCAAGACAAGAATCAAGAGAAGCATGAAAAGGTAAACAGAAAAGAAAAATCATAAAAGACTCTCTAAAGCTGAACTATTTTACATTACTACATGGAAAGAAAATATTTTTAACTCTTGAATCTTTTCTCAGTATTTGGGTAGTTGGAGGGATTGTACACACACACACACACACACACACACACACACACACACACACACATAGATAGAGAGTACAGGGTATGTTATATCAGAAAAGATGATATCCACACACAAAAGAAAATGAAATAAAATAAAATAAAAATTAATGGGTGAGGGAGGAAAATTCCGGGAAGATAAAGGGAGTAATGGAATGGGGCAGGCTATAACTCATAAAAGAGATAAGAAAAATCTTATTCAATGGAGGAGATAAGGGAGAAGGGGAGAGGGGGAAAAATGAAGCTACTCCCCCCACGTGTGGCTGAAGAAGAGAATAACATGCTCACTAAAACTGATACGAAAATTTATACACACAATAGAAAAGTAGGAGAGGAAGCGACAAGTGGATCGAGGGGAATGACAGAAGGGAGGGCAAATGGGAGAAGGGAGTCACGAGAAATAAACACTTTCGAGAAGGGACAAGGTTAATTGTAGGGGGGAAATAAAGGGGTATAGGGTAGGTCACAGGGCAATATAATTAGTATTACACAACAAGATTACTATGGAAGTCTTTTGCAAAACATTACATATTTAGTCTGTATTGAATTGTTTGCCTTCTCAGTAGGGCTGGGGAGGGAGGGAGGAAGGAGAGAAGTTGGAATTCAAAGTATTAGAAACGAATATTGAGAATTTTTATTGCATATAATTGGGAAATAAGAACTACAGGGATAGGGGTATGGAAATCTATCTTGCCCTGCAAGAAAAGAGAGAAGATGGGGATAGGAGAGGGGTTGGGTGTGATGGAGGGGAGGGTACATTGAGGGAAGGAGTAATCAGAATGCAAGGTATTAGGAAGCGGGGGGAGGGGAGTGATGGGGAGAAAAATTGGACATGTTTCAAAGTGAGGTAAAAGCAATTAGTATTCAAATAATAGACTGAATTAATTACTGAGAATAAATCAACGACATCTTTAGTTTGGAGAAAAGAATTTCAGCCCAAATTTCCTAGAGGAAGGGAACCTTGGGTAATATTTGGCATTGATGGAAAAGGCAAGGTTTTAAGCGTAATACATTTGATGATTGCCATTTAATCAGGAACTAGAACGTGTATAGAAAGGCATATAAGCCACTTAAGACTTGCCTCAAAAGATGCTCTTTAGCCAAAGTGAAACTATAATCATATTTGAAACCTGGTTATTAGAAGGTGCCATTTTTAGATGCTATGGGACTATTAAGTGACTACTCTTCTGAGTCTAACTCCAGGTATGGGTAGCAAGAAAAGCGATCTGAGCCTCCAATCCATGATGCCAGTAAGCTGATGAGATGCTGGTATGAACTGTATAGGTGATCTCAAGGTAAGGGTGGGAGAGCGGCTGTTCAGCATGGGCTGAGGTGGCATTCTCCTGACTCAATTTCCCCACTGACATCTGGTAGACTTTAAGCCTGACTGAATGCAAGTGGATAATCTAATCCTCCCTGGAAATGACATGAAGTTGGGGAGATATTGTATCCCTGCAATGTCGTTACTATTGGTGGCAATTTCCTACAGTCAAAAGGTTTGTAAGCTTAATACCAGATCTATTCAATTATAGATTATGGGTAGAGTAATATCCGAGGTTGTCTAAAACTACGCTATTAGGCATAGGACTTTAGACCAACAACAATAAGCTAGGGTCCTTTAATTCTTAGTAATACTGTGGAGACAATTAGGTCAAGAGCTTGTGAAGTTAGCAACATAAATATTATTTGTGTTAACATTTGATTAATGTTTAAAAAAAATTCTTTTGTAGTCCATATTGTAAATGCTTTAAAAAGAAGTATCACCTGACCAAAAATCTGAATTGTTTCGTCTGTTATAAACTGTGTTAAAAATAAATAAAAAAAAAATACATGGTCATACATGATGATCCCCAGACTTATTTATGCATTTTTCCTACATAATTTCCTTTGACTTACTGTCATCCCAAGAGACATGACTCTTGGGATTCAGTTCAAATTCACTGCAACCCCCCCAAATAAATAAATCATCATTAATAAATTAAATTTTGACTCTCTTTAGTAGGATGGAAGGCAGAAAAGTGGTGTGGGAGGCAGGTAGAGGTTCATACGAGCATAATAGCTAGCACATGTATAGCACCACAACATTTATAGTGCTAAATACATTCATTCTTTTATTAACAAAATAATTTTATCATATAGATGCTTTTCTATTTACCATAAAGATAAACAAGACTGAGAGATTTTAAGGGACTTTCCTAGGATCACAAATCTCCAAGGCTTTTACATATACGTATATGTGCCTATGCATTCCCTATTATGTTACTATTCAGGTGTCTGGGGGGATTAGAGAGATTACTATGTCTGGATTTAGAGAAGTGGAGGATAAATCATGCCTCTGGTATCTTAACAATAGAGAATAGTGATAAATATAATAAATATATTTAGTAATACATGTATGTATAAATAGCTTAGTATATTTATATATACATAGATATAGGATATATAAATATATGTGTATATTAATGAATATAATAATATCATTATATTTTAATGAAATAATTTGTTAATTATAAAATAAGAATATATATTATAAGATAAATATAGCATATATATTATATATACAAATATAATAAAAAGAGTACTCTGTGTTTCTAATGTTTTCTATCTGTGTTATTTCATTTTGATGACTGAAAAGAGTCAAAGAACAGAATTCTCGTATAATTTAAATCTCTTTTTAAAATTTTTTTATTTAAATTTTGATATTAAAAAGAATATTTAAATCTCTCCGTGACCGAGAAAGGGTTTCATAATATTTAAAAGTAATTGGAACAAAAAGACAAATTCCAGCAGTCAACATTAAGAAAGTGTTGGAGATTTAATAACCATTAATCCATTAAAAGGAGCAATAATAACTAAAACGTTTTTTCCTCTGAGCATTCAATCTAACATATGCTGGAGGAATGAGAATAGTTAATGAGTCTATTCCAAGTGAGTTCTGCACTTGCTGGTCACCTTGCCATTCCTGTCTTGACAAGAATTCCTCGCCAATCTTTGATGTAGAAACTGGATTGAATTTTATAAAAGGATTTCAGGCCAGAACATTGTCTTGTTAATTTTCTATTGAATAGTACAGAGATTTATTTATTTATTCAAATACAGGGGCTTTCATACTAGGATAATTTGAAAACATAACAGTCATAAATTTTTACACTATCTTTTATGTAATGGTTTATATTTGAAAATATTTTATATACGTATTATCATTTTTTCATCACTACAACCCAGCAAAGTAGGTGCTTGAAAAGATAAGTGTTTTGCCCAAGATCACACAGGGAAGTAGGGATCTAAGATAGGATACGAACTCAGGTCATATGTAAAATGAAATGACTGGACCAAGTGGTCTGAGGTCAGTTTAACTCTAGATTTATGATATATGATTCTTTGGTGCACCCTTTTGCAGACTCAGTTTCCTCATCTGTAAAATAAAAATAACAATAAAATACTTGATATCTCCCATTCAAGATTGTTATGTAAAATCAATATAATGATAACAATAATTATGAAGTGATAGATTAGTCTTAAAGAACGTCATAAATGTGAGCAATTATTATCTTTAACGCACTGCACGTAGTAAGTGCTTAATAAATGTGTTTTAAATTAAATTGAATTGTTTCATTAGACATTACAAGGTTTAAGGAGGAATGCTTCATAATCAGTTGAAAGATTGTTGACCTTCTCCACCACTCCTCTCACCACTCCCCTCACTTCCATGAAGTATCTGATGCACATCTTCATCTCCAACAGAAAAAGGCAATGTGAATTGGGATTTCTATTCAGACATCAATCCAATGTGAGGAAGTGCTGTAGAATTAAAAGGTAAAAGATGTCCCCAACTACACTCTTCACCTTGATTTGCGTTACTGCATCATTCAAAGAGGAGAAGACAAATGCTTTTTCCCTTTTGGGGTAACTATTTTGCAAATTGGTCACATGTTTGCACAAAAGACTAAAGATGCAGTGGAGGTTTCCTATCTTAGGTCCCAAATGTCACTCAATAAAAATGTCTTCCCTCCACCAGACTCCAGTGAAGAGCATATAATCTTTCTTTTGTAAGGTAAGTTTAAGAATTTTTAAGAGATGATATTTCAAAACACTCGTATTAGAGGACAAAAGGACACAAAAGTGTGAGTTCTAGAGGTTTCTGAATAATGTTTTCTGTCTGAAGCTTGATAATTGTGACTGAAACTGATGAGAAAGAACATAGTTTGTGTTTGTACCTAAAGAATCAGAATTTAGCTGCTCTGAATAAGGAGTGAATATAACTTCTTATATCATATGTAGTAGGATCTCATGAAACCATTTTGTTTTAATAAATTTTAATTTTAATTACTTTTACATATATGCTCTTGCTTCTTCCAAAAAAATTTTAGAAAACATATTCTGTGTCCCACTTTCCAAAAACTTATAAATCACATATTTTGCTCATATAAAAGACAAGAACACATTGCTTATTTTCCATATGCATGTCTTCTCTGTAAACCATTCACAACCCCAATTTAAGTGCTAGTCATCACAAACACACATACACACACACACACACACACACACACGCAAAATCACCCCTTTCTGAACATCTGTGCTGTTTACTTTATGGTTCCCTCTACCTTCCACCCCAAACAATCTGTCCCTAAACATAAATAGACTCAAATTTAAATGCTAGGACTCAAAGACCATCTCTTCTTCCATTGTGTGAGTTACACTTTTTCTCATATGTTCCATAGCTTTCCTTTGCTTGGGTGTTAAAGGTCCATTCATGTGTACACCCTCATACCCTACCTTTCAGAATTGGGAGAAATTAAGATTAGAACCACACACCATTATGAGAATTAATATTATCATAAAGTTGGAAAAACAGCGATGCATTGTTAGAGAAACTTAAATATGAACTATCTGAAAACAATGGGGAAAATGGAGAATAAAGAATGAACAAATTGACATCATAATTCTTGAAGTGGACACTAACAGATTTGTTGATGTGACTTGTGTGTCATTATAGAGAGAATTTTCAATGAGAAATCTCTGAGACCAGAACCATATTCATGAAGAAACCAAGCCTTCTTGTCAAACAAATATTAGACATCTTAGAAATATTTGTTAAATGTGTGGAATAGTAAAAGCTCAATAAAAAGTGCACAAAGCTTAACATGTATGATCTCATTACTATCTTCCCCCACTTTTTTAATTGAACAAATTGAGTCTCAGAAGAGTTCCTTGAATTATCCATTTTCATAGAGCCAATGAGTGGCAGAAGGAGAACTTCCAAACTGAGACCAGTTGTCTACCTAATAAAAAATTTGATCACTTACCATGTACATAGTACCCATTTAAGAAATCTTTATGAAATTTAACTGCCATAACCTGAGATTTATTCAGCACTTGCACAATAATCACTTTTAAGACTGACTAAACTAGATCAGAATAGTCTACATGCATTTGCTCAACCCAAGTCCTCTGCACCTCCTATATTATTATTTTGAAGACCCCAGTATCTTTACTAGGTTGCTTAAGATATTAGCCTTAACTTTCCACTCTCCTTTATCCATCAATGTTCATTCAGTTGAAAAGTCCTGTTGGTTACACCTTTACTTCATCTCTCCACTACACTCATTTCTTTTCTCTGAAACTGCCATCTTTTTGGTACAAGTGCTCAGCATTTTTGTCCTGCACTCTGGCAACTTGCTTTATACTTGATCTCTTTGATTCAAGGCCCTTGGAAATCCAGTCCGTCTTTCAATAGGCTGTCAAATTGGTACTCCTAAAGGGAATTCCTGATGCTGTCACCTTTAATTCTTACCCAATAACCTAGAGTTTCTCCTTATCCTCAAAGACCAATTAAAAATTAACTTCTAGGTTTTGAAAGTCATTGTAACTTCACTCATGCCTATCTTTCAAGTCTTCTCATGCTTCACTTCCATATATTTACTCAAAGGCAGCTGAGTGGCACAGAAGACCACTTGCTAGATTTTAACTTCATACACTTACACGTTGTATAACCTTGAGCAAATGAAGTTACTGCCTGTCACAGTTACTTCATAACTGAAATTGAGATAATACTAACAAATATTTCCCAGCATGATTATGAGAATGAAAGAAGCATTTTGTAAACCTTAAAATGTTATATAAATGTTACTGTCGTTGTTGTCACTCTGTGATCCAATATAACTCACCTCATACTCTTCCTCGAACAAGACTCTGGGCAATTTTGCTGTTACCTTCCCATGCCCGGAATACTCTACCCCTTCTTCTCTATCTCCTGGCTTCCCAGACTTCCTTCAAGTCTCAGTCGAAACCCTACATTCTCCAAAGAATCCTTTTCAAATTCGCTTTAATGAATGTATCGTCCTTCTCATAATTATCTCCAATATAACACACACATACACACATGCAAACACACACACGCACATGTACAGTCAAATTCCCTCACGTATACATGTGATATTTATTTATTACTTTAGATAATATGTGAATTGCATTTTGATGCAATAGTGCGATATATAAGATTTATATTGTAGAAGATATAAGATATGTATGATATAAGACACATAATAATATATCTTACATAATATTATGTAGTCAATAATGACAATATTACAGAGCATAACAACTATAAATTATTTCAATAATATAATATCAATAGTATATATATATATATGTGCGTGTATACATATATGTATGTGTGTGTGTATACGTACATATATGTATAGATGATTGAGGATACAAAGAAAAGCACAAAACCGTCCAGGGTCCAGGAACTCAAACTCTAATTGATAATGCAACCATGGACAATGCATGTTTATCTATATATATGTGATTGTATATATGTGTGTATGCATACTATATATGTATACATATGTATACATGCATATATGCATATGTATATGTGTATGCATGTGTATATATGCATATATAACTTTGTGTATATAATCAGTACTCTTTGCGGATTTGATCAAGGCAACAGCTAATAAATCTCTGAAGAAGCTTGTCACATCAGATGTTCTATAATCCACGTCTAACACTTGATTCAATACATGAGATTTAAATTGACTTAGCCTCTTTATTTTGAAGATATCATCATCAGATCATTGACCTAAAATAGCAATAATACTGACCTCTATCAGTGTTTCAGATGAGAAACTTTTGAAACTGTAATCTTTCTTCTTCAATGGATTATTATAATTAGAATCATCACCATTATTACTGTTACTGAAAAGAAATTGCAGATATAGCCCAGATTTACTTCCAAAAGACCTTGGTTTAGGATGTCCAGAGGGTAATCATCCAATCTACTTGAGCTTCAGTTTCCTAAGCTGTTAAAAAAAAAATGCTCTTTCCAGTACACAATTCATGAGGTTTTTAGAAACGAAAGTATATTTTAAAAGCTTAAAGCACAACTCAAAGGGATCTTTCAAAATACTTTCTGGTCTTCCTCCCTCTTTTGAGAATCCTTGTGTGGATAACGTAAAATTCAATATCTTCATTTGGTATTCAGTAATTAATGGACAGTAGCTGTCTGTCTCCATATTACAGATGAGAAGCATTCTGAAAGTACTATGCCCATCAGCTTTACAGAAGAGTAAAAACCCTATTCTTCTATTTCTCTGGATTCATTTTCAAAAGAAGAGAGGAGAGAACAAACAAAGCAGGGATAGTGGAGGGGAATTACTCCATACCAGCTGAGTTCATCCTCTTGGGAATAACTAGTTCTCCCAAGCTAAAAGTGACCCTTTTTGTTCTCTTTCTCACCATTTATTTGGTTATTCTTATAGCAAATCTTGAGATGATCATCTTAATCAGGATAGACCCGCATTTCCATTTGCCCATGTATTTTTTCCTTAGTCACATGTCCTTCTGTGATCTCTGCTACTCCACAGCTATTGGTCCCAAGATGCTGGTGGACTTCTGTGCCAAAGACAAATCTATTTCCTTCATTGATTGTGCTCTGCAATTCTATTTCTTCTGTTCCTTTGCAGATTCTGAATGCCTGCTCTTAGCAGTAATGGCTTTTGATTGCTACATGGCAATAAGCAACCCTTTGCTTTCTACAGTAAATATGTCTAGCCGGGTTTGCAACCTATTGATAGCTGGTGTCTACATGGTGGGGTTGATGGATGCTCTGCTCCATTCTACTTTATCCTTCACATGAGATTAACCGTTTCTTCTGTGATATGCCCTCTCTTTTATCAGTCTCCTGTTCTGATATCCAAGTCAATGAGCTGCTGCTCTTCACTGTCTTTGGTTTCATTGAAATGCTCACAATTTCAGGAGTCCTTACCTCTTACTGTTATGTAATCTTGTCTGTGTTGAAGATCCACTCCAATGAGGGCAGATACAAAGCCTTTTCAACTTGTTTCTCCCACTTAACCACTGTTGCTATCTTCCAGGATACTGTCCTTTTTATATGCTTCAGTCCAAGTTCTGCCTATTCCCTAGACCAAGACAAAATGACCTCCTTGTTTTATACTCTTGTCATACCCATGTTAAATCCCTTGATTTACAGTTTGAGAAGCAAAGATGAGGAGGCCCTGGGAAAGCTGAGAAACAAAATATGTTTTTAAATTGATGCTTTTACTGAACTCACTTGGATACCATGAGGAGAGACTGGGAATCTGGGGTCCAATGAAATCATCAAAAGCCCCTGCAAATTTTGTGTCACGTACACATGATCACAGAATTTCAGAGAGGCAAAATGACCCTAGAGTTTACCTATTCCAACATCTATCTGAACCAAAATTCTTTCTACAACAAACCTCTCAATTGCCTGTATATGCAAGTATTTCGTAAAGGATGAATTTTTCCAGGGGAATATAAATGTAAAAAGATAATGCATATAATGAAGTGTTAGGGAAGCCAAATCATGATTTCTATACTGCATTTTTCCTATGTGACCGATTTTGCTTTAGCTCATATCTCAAAGAATTGCATATCTTGTGGAAGATAATGTTATAGAAGATAGAATGCTGGATGGAGAAATAAGATGACATAGATTTAAAAGTCATCACTGACACTAGGTATATGACTAAGAAAAGACATTCGTCCTTTCTAAGCTTCAGTTTCCTTAAGTATAAAATCAGCATAACTATTCCTATATTGGTAGTGTCATAGGGCTATTGTTTTGACCAGATGTGTGATTTCATTTATGTAAGAAGATACAGTTAAGTAATTATTCCCTCCGCCAATTCAGATGAGAAATTCTAACTCATCAGGGGTAAGACACTCATTTATGTTTTGAAGATGGAATTGAACACGTCACTTAGTGATCAATTCTCTTTTTTTTTATTTTTATTTTTATTTTGTAATGTTTAACAATCACTGCCATACAATTGTGATTTTATCCCCCCCACCTACTCCACACTCCCCCCCTCCCTCCCCACGACTGCATACAATTCTGTATAGATTCTACATATACTTTCCTATTGAGTATATTTTCACTATAGTCATGCTATGTAGTCAGACTAAGATAAATGAAAGAATCCGTATAACAAATCAGAACATGATACACAAACACATACACATACACAAACATGATCTGCTACAATATGTGAGTGACTTCCATATTTCTCTCTCTGAGTGTGGAAGGCATTTTGCCTTGAGATCCTCCATTGGGATTTTTTTTTTTTTTGGTAAGAAGTACTTGTGTTATTACAAAAATCTAAGTCTACCAGAAAAAACTCTCACACACTGTGGTTGTTGCTGTGCATAAAGTTCTCCTGGTTCTGCTCCTTTCACTCAGCATCAGGTCATATAAGTCCTTCCAGGCCTCTCTGAAGTCTTCTTGTTCATCATTTCTTATGGCACAATAGTACTCCATTACATTCATATACAATAATTTATTCAGCCATTCCCCAATTGATGGACATCCCCTTGACTTCCAGTTTTTGGCAACTACATAGAGTGCTGCAATAAATATTTTTGTACATGTGGGACCCTTTCCCATTTTTATGATCTCTTGGGGATATAGTCCTAGTAGCGATATTGCTGGGTCAAAGGGTATGCACATTTTTGTAGCCCTTTCGGCATAGTTCCAAATTGCCCTCCAGAATGGTTGGATGCACTCACAGCTACACCAACAATGAATTAGTGTTCCGACTTTCCCACATCCTCTCCAACATTTATCATTTTCTTGTTCTGTCATGTTTTCCAATCTTATAGGTGTGATGTGGTACCTCAGAGTTGTTTTGATTTGCATCTCTCTAACCAATAGTGATTTAGAGCATTTTTTCATATGATTATAGATAGCCTTAACCTCTTCCTCTGAAAATTGCCTGTTCATATCCTTTGACCATTTATCAATTGGGGAATGACTTGTATGATTATACATTTGGATCAGTTCTCTATATATTCTAGAAATGAGGCCTTTATCCCCGAGCTCAGCTGTAAAAATTCTTTCCCAATTTACTACATCCCTCCGGATTTTGGTTGCATTGGGTTTGGTTGTGCAAAAACTGCTCAGTTTAATGTAGTCAAAGTTATCCATTTTGCATTTCATAATGCATTCTATCTCTCCTTTAGTAAAGAATTCTTCCCTTCTCCGTAGATCTGATAAATACACTATTCCTTGCTTCTCCAGTTTATTCATGGTATCAATCTTTATACCTAAATCATGTACCCATTTGGACTTTATTCTTGTGTACGGTGTCAGGTATGGGTCTATGCCTAATTTCCGCCACACTGTTATCCAGTTTTCCCAGCAATTTTTGTCAAACAATGAGTTCTTATCCCAGAAGCTGGGGTCCTTGGGTTTATCAAACAGAAGGTTGCTATATTCCTTGCCTACTGCATCTTGAGTGCCAAGTCTATTCCACTTGTCTACCTCTCTGTTTCTTAGCCAATACCAAGTGGTTTTGATAATTGCTGCTTTATAGTACAGTTTGAGGTCTGGTAGCGCTAGGCCACCTTCCCAAGCATTTCTTTTCATTAGTCCCTTTGATATTCGGGACCTTTTGGTTTTCCAAATGAATTTTGATATTATTTTGTCCAGCTCTAGAAAGTAATTGTCTGATAGTTTAATTGGTATGGCACTAAATAAGTATATTAATTTGGGTAGAATTGTCATTTTTATTATATTAGCACGGCCTATCCATGAGCAACTGATGTTTTTCCACTTACTTAAATCTGACTTTATTTGTGCAAAAAGTGTCTTGTAATTGTGTTCATATAATCCCTGGGTTTGTTTTGGCAGGTAGACTCCTAAGTATTTTATACTGTCTACCCTAACTTTAAATGGGATTTCTCTTTCTATCTCTTGCTGTTGGACTTTGTTGCTAATCTATAGGAATGCAGAAGATTTGTGTGGGTGTATTTTGTACCCTGCAACTTTGCCAAAGTTGTTTATTAATTCTAGTAATTTTTTACTTGAATCTCTGGGATTCTCTAGGTAAATCATCATATCATCTGCAAAGAGTGATAACTTAGTTTCTTCTTTGGCTATTTTAATTCCTTGGATATCTTTATCTTGTCTAATTGCTACAGCTAACATTTCTAGTACCATATTAAATAATAGTGGTGATAATGGACAACCTTGTTTCACCCCTGATCTTATTGGGAATGCATCTAGCTTATCCCCATTGCATATCATGCTTGCTGAAGGTTTTAGATAGATACTGCTTATTATTTTATGGAAAGTTCCCTTTATTCCTACATTCTCCAATGTTTTTAGTAGGAATGGATGTTGTATTTTGTCAAAAGCTTTTTCTGCATCTATTGAGATAACCATGTGGTTTTTGTTAGCTTTGTTGTTGATGTGATCGATAATGCTAATAGTTTTCCTAATATTGAACCAGGCCTGTAGTCCTGGTATGAATCCTACCTGATCATAATGTATTAATCTCGTGATAAGATGCTGTATTCGTTTTGCTAGAATCTTATTTAAAATTTTTGCATCTATATTCATTAGGGAAATTGGTCTATAATTTTCTTTCTCTGTTTTGTCTCTTCCTGGTTTGGGTATCAAAACCATATTTGTATCATAGAAAGAATTTGGGAGGACTCCTTCTTCCCCAATTTTCAAGAATAGTGTATGTAGTATTGGAATTAACTGTTCTTTAAATGTTTGATAGAATTCACTTGTGAATCCATCTGGCCCTGGAGATTTTTTCCTAGGGAGTTCATTGATGGCTTGTTCAATTTCTTTTTCTGAGATGGGGTTGTTTAAGTATTCAACTTCCTCTTCTGTTAATCTGGGCAATTTGTATTTTTTAAAATATTCATCCATCTCGTTTAGATTATCGAATTTGTGGGCATAAAGTTGGGCAAAGTAGTTTCTAATTATTGTTTTAATTTCCTCCTCATTGGAGGTGAGTTCACCCCTGTCATTTTTAATATTAGTAATTTGGTTTTCTTCTTTCTTTTTTTTAATCAGATTGACCAAAGGTTTATCAATTTTATTAGTTTTTTCATAAAACCAACTATTGGTTTTATTAATTAATTCAATAGTTTTCTTAATTTCAATTTTATTAATCTCTCCTTTGGTTTTCAGTATTTCTAATTTGGTATTTACTTGGGGATTTTCAATTTGTTCTTTTTCTAGCTTTTTCAACTGCAAGCCTAAGTCATTGATCTCCTCTTTCTCTATTTTATTTATGTAAGCATTCAGAGATATAAAACTTCCCCTAATAACTGCTTTTGCAGTATCCCATAAGTTTTGGTATGTTGTCTCGCTATTGTCATTCTCCCGAATGAAATTGTTGATTGCTTCTATGATTTCTTCTTTAACCCAACCCTTCTTTAGAATTAGATTATGTAGTTTCCAATTGATTTTTGGTTTCTCTTTCCATGGCCTTTTATTCCATGTAATTTTTAATGCATAATGATCTGAAAAGGATGCATTGATTATCTCTACCTTTCTGCACTGGATTGTGAGATTTTTATGTCCTAGTACATGGTCAATTTTTGTAAATGTTCCATGTACCGCTGAGAAAAAAGTATATTCCTTTCTATTCCCATTTAATTTTCTCCAAAGATCTATCATATCTACTTTATCCAGAGTTTTATTTACCTCCTTAACCTCTTTCTTGTTTATTTTGAGGTTGGATTTATCGAGTTCAGAGAGGGGGAGGTTGAGGTCCCCCACTAGTATAGTTTTGCTATCAATTTCTTCCTTCAACTCCCCCAACCTCTCCTCTAAGAATCTGGATGCTATACCACTTGGAGCATACATGTTTAGTAATGATATTGCTTCATTGTCTATGGTGCCTTTTAGCAGGATATAGTTTCCATCCCTATCCTTTTTGATTAGCTCTATTTCTGCTTTTGCTTTGTCTGAGATTAGGATTGCTACTCCTGCCTTTCTTACATGAGCTGAAGCACAATATATTCTGCTCCATCCTTTGACCTTTATCCTATGTGTATCCCCCCGTTTCAAATGTGTTTCTTGTAAGCAGCATATTGTTGGATTATGGCTTTTAATCCATTCTGCTATCCGTCTCCGTTTTATGGGAGAGTTCATTCCATTCACATTCACAGTTATGATTACAATCTGTGTATTTCCCTCCAACCTCTTTCCCACCATTTGTGCTTTTAGCTCTCCCGTCTCCCTTCCCCTCCTCAATAGTATTCACTTTTCTCCCCCTCCTCCTGCAGCCTTCCCCTCCTTCTTTTGACCCCCCTCCCTTTTAGTCCCCTTTACTCTTATTGCTTCTTTCCTCCCTTTTAGCCACCCCCCCCTTTCTTCCCCCTTCCCCTCCTACTACCTATAGAGCTAGTTAGGCTTATCTACTTAAGATTATTGTTCCCTCCTTTGAACAAATCAGATGAGAGTACCTCTCAAACAATGCTCATCTCCCTCCCCTCCTTCCCTCTACTATAGTTTTGTACTTCTTCCTGTGATATAATTTGCCATTTTCTGCTTCCCCCTTTCCACACCTCCTATTACATTCCCTTCTCATACTTAAATCATATTTTTGACATGACATCATTTACTTTATGCCCGTTCCCTCTACATGTCTCCCTTTTATCATAATAGCTGCACAGTTCTCAAGATTAACAGGTATCATCTTCCCTTATAGGGAGGTAAACAGTTTGCCCTAATTGAGTAGCAAGTTTTTGTTTTTGTTTTTTCCCCTCTCTTTACCTTTTTATGATTCTCTGGAGACCTGCATTTGAAGATCAAATTGTCTATTGAGTTCTGGTGTTTGGGTCAGGAAGCTCTGGAAATCCCTTATTTCGTTGAATGACTTTCTCCTTGCCTGAAATGTTATGCTGAACTTTTCTGGGTAGTTGATCCTTGGTTGAAGTCCCAACTCCTTTGCCTTACAGAATATTGGGTTCCAATTCTTTCGATCTTTTAATGTAGAAGCTGCAAGGTCCTGTGTGATCCTGACTGTGTGTCCTTGATATTTGAATTGTTTCTTTCTGGCTGCTTGTAGTATTTTCTCCTTCACTTGATAGCTCTGGAATTTGGCAACTATATTTCTTGGGGTTTTGAGTTTGGGATCCCTTTCGGGAGGGGAACGGTGGATTCTTTCGATGACTATTTTGCCCTCTGAGTCTAGTACTTCTGGACAGTTTTCCTTGATGATTTCCTGGAAGATATTGTCCAGACTCTTTTCTTCATCATGGGTTTCTGGCAGGCCAATAATTCTTAGATTTTCTCTCCTGGATCTATTTTCCAAGTCAGTTGTTGTTCCAATTAAATATTTTACATTTTCTTCTATCTTTTCATTCTTTAGATTTTGTTTGACTGATTCTTGTTGCCTCATTGAGTCATTAGTTTCTACTTGCCCAATTCTAATCTTCATCGTAGTGTTTTCTTTAGTTAGCTTTTCCATCTCCTTTTCCATCTGACCAATTTTTCCCTTTAAGGAGCTATTTTCTCCATTTAATTTTTGTACTTCTTTTTCCATTCGACCAATTTTCCCAGTTAGGTTTTGGGTTTCCTTTTCCATTTGATTAGCTCTTCCTTTTAGGGAATTATTCTCTCCAGTTAATTTTTGAACTTCCTTTTCCATTTCTTCAATTTTCTTTTTCAGGGTGATGTTCTCATCAGTGAATTCTTTTTTTATAGTTTTAAAATCATTGGCCAGTTTTTCTTTTATATCCTTCTTCAGACGTTCCAGGTAATCTAGTTGTGCTTGCGAGAAATTCATAGTCCCATCTGAGGTTTCAGATGGAAGTACAGTCTCAGCTCTAACCTCTTTGGTGTTTGTGTTTTGGTCCTTATCCCCATAGAAAGATTCTATGGTTTTTTCACTTTTCGTCTGCTTTTTCCGATTCATGATGTTGGCTGAGTGTTGTAGCTTTTGGTTCTTTCAGTCAGAAGGTACAGATCTTTAAGTTGAGCTGATGTGTATCTAGGCTAAAAGCAGGCTTTTGTTTTTTGTTTCCCCGATCAACCCTGGGATTAGCTTGTTAGGTATGTGGGAGGGGTGGTCTGGTCTCAGGATATCCCCTCAGCTGACTTGAAGCAAAGGCAAGGTCAGGGAATGGTGATCCCAGCTTCCCTATTGTCTTCCCTTTTCCCCTGGAGGGCTGGGGCACGCCTAGAAGCTAACGCGTGTTCCCGCCCCTCCTGGGGCTCGTCTCCCGGCTCTGAGGTTTGCCTGGGTCTCAGTGCGAATTTTCTCTGCCCTGGGTCGTCTGTCCCTCCAGCCATCTCCGCTACCATAGGAAGAATTCCCCTTTGCCACTTTTCCAGCCTCTGGTGTTATGAGACCACCCGCCCCCTTCTGCTGTTCCCGCTGATCCAGGATTAATCTGGGGAAGAATTTTATGGTTCCCTCACGGTCATCATGGGGGAGGAGAGAGCACTTACTGATCACTCTGCCATCCCAGTTCCTGGAAGTTCAAGTAGTGACCCACTGAAGTCCGTCTTCAGGCTGAAGATTTCAAGGGCTGCTGCGCTGATGTCTGGCACTCAGTGGCTCTCACCGGCTCGGCCTGGCTTATCTCCTGCTCCGCTGGTCTCGCCTGCCACTCTCGGGCTCCTCTGGTCCCCTCCGCCCTGCCGCGCCGACCGCGCTGCGCTGTGCGCCGGGGTCTTACCCCCGCGGAACAGATCCCTCCCGTGGACCCTCCGGTCCAGCCTGGGCTCCGAATCCGTCAAAGTCCGTCACCCACTGGATTCCACACCTCCAAAGTCTGGTCAGACTCTCCCCCCAGAGATATCCAGAGGAGTTTTTCCAGGAGCGTAGGTGAGTCGTTGCTTTCACTCCGCCATCTTGGCTCCGCCCCCCGAGATCAATTCTCTAATCAATTTTCAATTAGTTGTGATGCTCAGATTCCAAAATGTCTGTATTTGCAAGCATTAAAACACCATGTAGGTCCTCATTGTTAAATTATTTGCCATAGATAACACGGACCTTTTGTAATGTATTGCTTTTACTAATTGTAAACCAGAAGTGCTGCGTGGGAAATAACATTATACTTATAATTTCTAGTAGTGTAAACCTCTCCTATTTTAGAGTTTCTAAATCAAATATACTTGGGTAACTTATATACCTTTTGTTTTACTTGTAGCATTCACACACACCGCCATCATCGCTCTGTTGAAGAATCAATGGTTAACAATTTTTACATTAAGCTAATATTTCTATTTCTTATTTATAATGAAGAAAGTTCTAATTGGCTATTATGTAAAATAAGATTTTTCCTGAGTGTAAGAATTAGTTCTACTGGATTTCTGAGGAACTTAAAACCCGATCCAAATTTGTGCATTCATGTAAAGAAGAAAATATAGGATCGAGTTTCTATATGAGACAAGATAGATGAGAGAGAGAGAGAGAGAGAGAGAGAGAGAGAGAGAGAGAGAGAGAGAGAGAGAGAGAGAGAGAGAGAGAGAAAGATTTTGTGTGGGTCCAAGTTTGATTTAAACTGGTATTTTGAGTAAATATACCATTTTTCTTTCCTTGAAGAGTCTGGAGACTATAGGTGTGAAACGTTATACCATCATTTAATCATTGTACTGATTGTCTTTTGCTAACTTGTTTTTATTGCTGTAATTTCTCTCTTTTTTAATGCACTGATATAAGCAGTGAATCTCTGAGGACAGGAGAGAGGAAGGTTTTATCTGGAACTGGAAGTGATAGCAATACCCTAAATATAAGACATCACTTTAAATTAAATGAAAAAATGTTTTAATTTCAATCATAATTTATTCTGTATTTAGAGTCGTGAACAAGTTATTTAACCTCTCTGTATTTCAGTGGCCATTTATTTCCTTTTCGAAATCTATGGGGGCATTCTTAGTAGTGAAGAAAAGGGATGCATGAACATATGTAAAAGATGATAGAGAGATTTAATAGATTAATAGCATTAATAATGTACTAGTATTGATCTGTTACTAGTCCTTCCTCCTGTTGTCTGGCTAACACCTTCGAAAAATTCTTATCTATTTAGAACTCACTACCCTGACTCCTACACTAGAAAACCTGAAGACATTAGTGTTCAATAAATTGCTGCTCCTTCAATAGCTGAAATATATTGTGTTGAGAAAAACACGTTATCCCAGTTGGTTGAGTAGAACTCAACTGAAAATTCAGAGTTGAGCTTAAACAAATATTCCACTGTGACTCTAATAATAATATGAGTATGGATAATAAACCTGGGACCAAATGAGGCAGATCTGGGAAATGTTTCCTCAAAGGGAAGTTAGAAATGGAATCTGTATGTGTACAACATTAAATATACATTAACATTAAATTAACATTAAATATAGCTTATGTGTGGATATGTATACATATAAAGATGAACTTGTCATTTGGTAAATTATCTCATCTAACCGCTGTGGAATTCTAGTGAGTTAGCTAGAAGTGCATGTGCAGGGGTGAGGGTAGGAGGATAGCTCTCCCTAAAGATTCTAAACTGGCTAGAATAAGAAGTGAATGTATCTGAGTATGTGTACGTGTCTCATTGTTAAATGTAGATTTCCCATCCTATCCCTTCCAGTAAATCTTTCCTACCTGCTTTCTATTACTTTTATTATGTAAATCGTTCATTTTACTGATGCTCTATAAGACAAGTTTGAAAGGGGTTTGTTGGTAAATTAAATACCAGTTCATGCCCAACAGGCTATTTAACGAGGTGCTTCTCAAACAGAGGTGGAGAAAATGCAATGAGACTGAGCAGAGGAGACATTATTATGAGAGCATGTAAAACGTACTTGATATTTCAGGAAGCAATTTCCTCATTAAGAAACTTATGAATTAATATCAGTCACATTTTACAAATAAAGAAACAATTCCTCAGAGGCCTTCAGTGAAAGAAATCCAGCTGAAGAGCTAATTATATTGGAATCAGAATTCAGATCCATCTCTCTTGAATCCAAGGCATGTCTTTTCTTTCTGATTCACTGCACTGAATATCGAGCAATATCAAATACTTGATAGATCACAACATTCTCCAGATTAATGGTCCATTTCTTCCTTTCAACCTTTCCTTCATATTCCATTATCTTCTTCCCCTAACAAGGGTTAAAACAAGTTTAATTCCAAAATGAGATCAGATCAATGATTGAGTATCACGTGTGAAAACCGTAGTTTTTTGCTCCATCCTTATCACTATTCCAGAAATGATAAACATAAAAATTCCAATGTCGACGGGATAATTTCATATGAAGTTCTTTATGTGGACTACATTTTATGTTTTATTTATTAAAAGGGTTTTGATTTTCATCCTTTCCTTGGCTGGTTAGAGCACTGTATTAGAGCAAGGAGGAATTCATTCCAATATTCTGGATTTCATTCCTATTGTAAACAGATAAATTTCCCATATTTTCTAGCTTCAAATTCACCTCTCTCCTTAAATGATGAATTTTATATTTCTAATCCATAAATGGCACTGGAGGTAGCTGCTAAATGTATAGATGGTTCAGTGTAATGCACCTCCATTCGTTAAAATATGATTTATACATGCTTTGTAGATAGTGGCTCAGTCAGGTGATCCTTAAAACTCAGTATATCCCCCATTTTTGGTCCTGAAATATATACCAGCAAGACATATTTTAAGAGAGGTAACGATGTAACATGCATTATGACTTCTTGAAAAAGAGATGATTGGTCTAGATTACCCATAATCTCCAAAACGAATTCCTAGAATTTTTTGTTCTTTTTAAAGAGGTATAAATTGACAATATACTTTTAAACTGTCTGATTAATAAAATTTTTATTTCTTTCGAGAAATTGCATTGTTGACTCAAAAATGTTTAATTATTTTCTTTGGTCACAAAAAGTATTGGATATAGCCACATCCTACTTATGGTGGTCACAAACTTGTAAGATGACTGTCTCTTGTAAGGAACACCAAGATGAAAGCAAAAATCAGGACTAGCATCTTGATTAGGGAAGGTGGGCATTTTTCAACAAGGAACAATATTAGGAGGATAGAGATCATGGAAAGGCTCGTTTAGGAGCATGGAACAGATAATGATCTAATCACTCACACCACTGTAATCATTCAAACCCCCTCCCACACAAATTCTTTACTGATTTCTGCTCTGGAACAGGCCCAGTTCTGCTTGTTTTCTACTGGTTCTATGACTTTTTCCTAATGTCCTCACTCCCCATCAAAAAATGGAACTGTCTTTATCCACCTTAACATGTTCTAAAATTCCTTTCTGCTAAACGAACACCAGATGAGAAAAGGGTCAGTTTCAGTTCAAGATCATGGGAACTGTGAGAATCTGCTTCTAGGGCGTGGTATCCTGAAGCAAAAACAATTCGAAGTTCATTTTAGCAGTTCATATCAGCAGCTGGGAACAGGGCTCGGGGACTGAACCTCTGGTGGTTGCAGTGTTTTCCAGAGTTTTCAACCCACAAATGTTAAACATAGCTTCAAATGTCAGTGGGAAGAGTTTCTCACCTGGAGGAGAGGGGCACATGGTCCTGCACCTGCACCAGCCCCAGCTCCAGCCCCAGCCTCAGCCTCAGCCCCAGTCCTTCCCCCATCTCCAGTCCACCTCCAGCACCAGGGTAGTGGCTGCCACCGCGGAAATGGCAGCTTTTTCTGGAGCATTTCAATTAGCAAAGATCTCAAAAGTCAAGTAAATGGCTGGGGAAATGAGCAAACAGAGAGTAAAAATAGACTACCGATTCTAACTTCCTCACTGAAAAGGTATTTTCAAGAGCAAAGCCAAATGGAGGAGTAAAAGCAGGGAGTTGCTACAGTTCCCCTCCCAAATCCAGCCAAATGCCTTTAAAAATGACAAAACTAACTCTAGAGTTGCAAAACCCACGGAACTATGGAGTGAAGCAATCTCCAGCCAAGACAGCCTGGAAGGTCATCTGAAAGCATCTATGACACTGGGCTGGGAGCAAAGCAAAATCCAGCATGGAGCACTTGGCACAGACGCGACCTAAGCAAGCTTTGGAGGAACAGAATCACTGGTACCAGTGGCGGTTTGCAGATTTCCCAATCCCAAAACAACTAAGGACATATTGGAAAGTCAGTGGAAACAAACTATGGGACATGTACGCAAGAGTAGAATGGTGTGGCGCCATGCCCAGTTCAGCAGAGAAGGTGGAAGATCCCGCACCAGTGGCAGCAGTAGCAAGGGCAGTGGCAGCATCTGTTTCTGGAGCTCTAGGCCTACATAATTTGGGGCAATAGAGTCGCTGGCAATGCACCCCCCCAAACCCCACTGGAAGCAGAAAACTACCTTGACAAAATCTCAGAAGTCAAATAATTGGCTGGGAAAATGAGCAAAAGCAGGAAAATATCAAAGTGTAGAATCTTACTTTGGTGCCAAGGAAAATCAAAACATACAACCAGGAGACAGCAAAGTCAAAATTTCTGCATCCAGATTCTTCAAGAAAAATATGAATTGCTCTCTGGTCATGGAGGAGCTCAAAAGGGATTTTGAAAATCAAGTAAGAGAAGTGAAGGAAAAATTGGGAAGAGAAATGAGAGCAATGCAAGAAAATCAAGAAAAATAAGTCAACAGCTTGCGGAAGAAGACTCAAAATTTGTTGAAGAAAATGACATCTCTAAATTAGACTAACTGAAATGACAAAAGAGGCCCAAAAAAGGTGAGGAGAAGAATGCCTTAAAAGGCAGAATTAGCCGAATGGAAAAAGAGGTCCAAAAGCTCACTGAAGAAAATAATTCCTTAAATATTAGTATGAAGCACATTGAAACTAATGGTTTGGGGGAATTCCAGAAATCATAAAATAAAACCAAAAGAATGAAAAAATGGAAGACAGTGTGACCATCTCATTGGAAAACAACTGACATGGAAAATGTATCCAGGAGAGATAATCTAAAAATAATTGGACTACCTGAAATCCATGATCAAAAAAAGAGCGTAGATATCATCTTCCAAGGAATTATCAAAGAAGACTGCCCTGATATTCTAGAACCACTCTGTAAGATACAAATGAAAAGGATGCACTGATCACCTCATGAAAGAGAAACCCAAAGGAAAAAAAAAACTCCTAGGAATATTATAGTCAAATTCCAAAACTCGCATCTCAAGGAGAAACTATTGGAAGTAGCCAGAAAGAAACAACCCAAATATTATGGAAACACAATCAGGAGAAGATTTAGCAACGTCTCAGCTACGGGATCAGAGGGCTTGGAATATGATATTCCAGAGGTCAAGGGATATAGTACTAAAACCAAGAATCACCTACTCCACAAAACTGAGTATAATACTTCAGGGGTAAAAGGGAATTGCAATGAAACAGGAATTTTAAGCATTCTTGATGAAAAGACCAGAAATGAATAGAAAATTTCACTTTCAAATACAAGAATTAAGAGAAGCATGAAAAGGCAAACAGGAAAGAGAAACCATGAAGGACTTATTAAAGTTGAACTGTTTACATTCCTACATGGAAAGATGATATTTCTAACTCATGAGACCTTTATCAATATTGGGTAGTTGGAGGGAATATATGCATACATGTGTACGTGTGTGTGTCTGTAGGTATGTATCTGTATATATGTACATATATACAAATATATATGTACATATATATATATGAATGTGTGTATATGCATATGTACATAAAAATACATACATGGAGAGCTACAGAGGGCACAGTATGAGTTGAACATGAGGGGATATATCTAAAAAATAAAATTAAGAATTAAGAGAAATGCACTGAGCGAAAGAGAGAGTTAGAATATAGTTAATCATCTCAAATAAAAGATGGAAAGAAGGGTAGGATAGGAATCAGACAGCTGTATCTAAATTCGAACTTTTACATTGGAGGGGAAGAGGGAGGAAGGTAAGAGAGAATAAGTGAATTTTACTTTCATGGGATTTGGCTTCAAGAGGGAAAAATATATACATTCATTTGGGTATGGAAGTTTAACAGATCCTACAAGAAAATGGAGGGAAGGGAAAAAAAGAGGGAGGATAATAGAAAGGACAGTTGACTGGGGGAAGGGGTAACCAGAAGGAAATATTTCTGTTGAGCGATAGGTCTGGAGTAAATGAAAAGTGGGAAAGGATGGAGGGAAATATATTTAGTCTTTGAAAATATGACTGTACGTAAGAGTTTTGCATGACTGCATACGTATAATTTGTTTTGAATTTCTTGCCTTCTCAATGAGAGTGGATGAGGACAGGTGAAGGAGGAGATTTTCTAACTAAAAGCTTTAAAAATAAATGTTAATTTTTTACATACAAGTGGGAAATAGGATATATGGGCAATGGGGTATAGAAATCTATCTTATCTTACAGGAAAAGAGAAGGGAGAGGGATAAGGGAGGGTGGTGATAAGAGGGAGGGCAGACTGGAGAAAAGTGTAATCAGAATACATGCTGTTCTGGGGTGGGGGCATTGGGGAGATGGGGAGAAAGTTTGAAATTCAAAATTTTGTTTTAACTGAATATAAATAAATTTAATTACAAAAAATAAAAATTCAGTTTTTTTAATGTAAATGGAAAAAATTAAAAATGGTACCTAGCTACTGGACACGATGGCCTTCAAGGTTCTTTCCAAGTCTAGGTCTATGATTTGTTAATCTTTTTAGCTCTGTCAAAGGCTCATATTCCATTATTGGAAGCAAATTGGTAAAGAAATGAATTTTTTTATGTTTTCCCATGGCGTGCCTTCTCCATGCTGAACATAAAGATGAGAAAGTCTGGATTCAAATTATGTTTCTGATATACAATCTGTGTTTATACAAGGCTTAAAACTTCTGTGGATCCCAATTCCCTCTTCTGGAGAAGGGAGCGAGAAGACTTCAAGCTCTTACTTAATAAGATTTTCTTATTTAATAGGGTTTTCTTGTAACTCAAGGGCTACGATATTTTAACTCAAATGAGATTAACCTTAGTGTTATGTAACTAGGAGACAGACTCAGTCACAAAATCAGTATTGAATGAAGAGTGCCGGGCAAAATCTGCAGTTGGAATTGATGGAAAACTAGTGGGCAAAGGGGATTTGAATGACGGAGTGTTATATTTCTTTCACGCCCAGGCCTTGCTCCACAATGTGCCTTCCCATATATATGTGCTTCTATCATACCATGTCTTGACTGTTTAGTTATGTGGGAAAAGTGAACAAAATTTCCTTGAGGAGCTGAAACCCAGTGACTGAATTCAGTGAGTTTCCTGAGGTTCAGAGCTTCTAGTGAGCTTCTTCGTATCCTTCACCTTAATTACTATTTTTTTTATTTTTAATTTTTTGACAGTTTATAATAGATAAAACAACTCAAACTTTTGGTCAAGTGCTACTTCTTTTTAAAGCATTTACAATATGGAACACAAAAGAATTTTTTAAACATTAACCAATTGAGACACAAATAATATTTAAGTTGCTAACTTCACAGGCTCTTGACCTAATTGTCTCCACAGTATTGCTAAGAATTAAAGGACCCTAACTTATTGTTGTTGGTCTAAAGTCCTATGCCCAATAGCTTAATTTTAGACTTAACCTCCGATGTTCCCCTACCAACAATCTATAATTGAATAGATCTGGTATTAAGCTTGCAAACCTTTTGACTATAGGAAATTGCCACCAGTAGTAAGGACATTGCAGGGATACAATGTCTCCCCGACTTCATGTCAGTTCCAGGCAGGATTAGATTGTCCACTTGCATTCAGTCAGGCTTAAGGTCTGCCAGGTGTCAGTGGGGAAACTGAGTCAGGAGAATCCTACCTCAGCCCAGGCTAAAGAGTCGCTCTCCCACCCTTCCCATGAGATCACCTATTGCAGTTCGTATCAGCACCTCACCAGCTTACGGATATCATGGGTTGGAGGCTCAGATCGCCTTTCTTGCTACCCATACCTGGAGTTAGACTCAGAAGAGTAGTCACTTAATAGTCCCATAGCATCTAAAAATGGCACCTTCTAATAACCAGGTTTCAAATATGATTATAATTTTCACTTTGGCTAAGGAACATCTTCTGAGGCAAGTCTTAAGTGGCTTACATGCCTTTCTATACATGCTCTAGCTCCTGATTAAATGGCAATCATAAAATCAAATTTACCATTAAAACCTTGACTTTTCCATCAATGCCAAATTTTACCCGAGGTTACCTTCCTCTAGGAATTTGGACTGAAATTCTTTTCTCCAAACTAAAGATGCCGTTGATTTATCCTCAGTAATCAATTCAGTCAATTGTTTTAATAGTAATTGCTTTTAACTCACTTTGCAACATGTCCAGTTTTTCTCTCCATCACTCCCCTCCCCTCGCTTCCTAATACCTTGCATTCTGATTACTCCTTCCCTCAATGTACCCACCCTTCCCTTATCCCCAACTTCACTCTTTTCTTGTAGGGCAAGATAAATTTCTATACCCCATTCCCTGTAATTCTTATTTCCCAATTATATGCATTAAAAACTCTCAACATTTGTCTCTAATATTTTGAATTCCAACTTCTCTCCCTCCCCCCTCCCTCCCCAGCCCTACTGAGAAGGGAAGCAATTCAATACAAATTAAATATGTGTTCTTTTCTAAAACACTTCCATAATACTTATGTTGTGTAGTACTAATTATATTGCCCTCTGTCCTATTCTATTCCCCCTCATTTTTTTCCCTACAATTGACCTTGTCCCTTCTTGAAAGTATTCATTTCTAGCGACTCCCTTCTCCCATTTGCCCTCCCTTCTAACATTCTCCTCACCCCACTTGTCGCCTCCTCTCCTACTTTCCTGTTGTGTGATATAAATTTTCATATCAAATTTAGTGAGCATGTTATTCCCTTCTTCAGCTACACGTGGAGAGAGTAGCTTTATGCCCCCCTCCTCTTCTCCCTTGAGTAGCTTTATGCCCCCCTCCTCTTCTCCCTTATCTCCTCCCTTGAATAAGATTTTTCTTATCTCCTTTATGAGTTATAGTCTGCCCCGTTCCGTTTCTCCCGTTCTCTTCCTGGAATTTTCCTCCTGCACCCGTTAATTTTTTATTACATTTTATTTTATTTTTTCGTGTGGATATCATCTCTTCTGATACAACACACCCTGTACTCTCTATCTATCTATGTGTATGTGTGTGTGTATGTACAATCTCTTCATCTACCCAGATACTGAGAAAAGATTCAAGAGTTAAAAATATTTTCTTTCCATGCAGTAATGTAAACAGTTCAGCTTGAGAGAGTCTTTTATGATTTTTCTTTCCTGTTTACCTTTACATGCTTCTATTGATTCTTCTCTTGGGAAGTCAAATTTTTCCATACAGATCTAGTCTTTTCCTCAACAAGAATGATTGGAAGTCGTCTATATCAATGAATGACCATTTTTTCCCTTGAAGTATTATACTCAGATTTGCTGGGTAGGTGATTCTTGGTTTCAATCTCAGTTCCTTTGACTTCTGAAATATCTCATTCCAAGCCCTTTGATCCCTTAATGTTGAAGCTGCAAGATCCTGTATTATCCTGATTGTACTTCCACAGTACGCAAATTGTTTCTTTCTAGCTGCTTGCAGTATTTTCTCCTTGATCTGGGAACTCTGAAATTTGGCCACAATATTCGTAGGAGTTTCTCTGTTCGAGTCTTTTTCAGGAGGTGATCGGTGAATTCTTTCAATATTTATTTTCCCTCTCATTCTAGAACATCAGGACAGTTTTCCTTGATAATTTCATGGAAGATAATGTCTAGGCTCTTTTTTTGATCATGGCTTTCAGGTAGTCCTGTAATTTTTAAATTATTTTTCCTGGATCTATTTTCCAGGTCAGTTGCTTTTCCAATGAGTTGTTTCACATTATCTTCTATTTTTTCAAATGTTTGGTTTTCTTTACTAACTGCTTGGTTTAACTCAAAGTCATTCGTTTCTATGAACTCAATTCTCTCTTTCAACGAATTATTTTGTTCAGTGAGCTTGTGAACCTTCTCCTCCATTTGGCTAATTCTGCTTTTTAAAACCTCCTTCTTCTCGTTGGCTTTTTGTACCTCTTCTTCCGGTTGAGTTAGCCTCTTTTTAAAGTTTTATTTGCCTCAGTATTTTTTTGGTTCTCCTTTAGTAAGATGCTGACTTGTTTTTTAAGGTCTTCTATTGCCTGAGCCCAGAATAAGTTCCCTTTGGAGGCACAGGCTCTGACTTCCTCTCACAGTATGCCTTGTACTTCCTCATCTGAAAGGATGGGGGAGACACCTGTTCCCCAAGAAAGTACCCTTCTATGATCTAATTTTTCCCCTTTTTTGGGCAGTTTCCCAGCCAGTTTCTTGACTTCTCAGTTTCTTCTCCACAACCACCTAGCCTCCAGTTCCGCCAAGCCAGAACTTGGTAGCTGAGATTCAAATGAGGTGCTCCCAAACCCTCAGGGGCTTTTGGCGGGTGCGAGGCTGGTATTCAGTGTGAGATTAAGATCAGCTGATCAGGTAGGGTCAGGGCCACTACACAGGGTTCAGTTCCCTCAGGGAGTTTACGATGAGACCTTCAACAATTGATGTGGGCTACTACCTGCGTTGGGAGCTCAGTCTGCTGATGCCTCTACTGCTGCATCCTGAGGGGGCCTGAGTTATAGGGACACCCAGCTCCCCTCTTGGCCAGCCGAAAAGGCCCTCTCACTGACCTTTGGAGCCTGTGGATCAAGGATCTGCGCTGCTACTGGAGGTTCTGTCCCTGAAGCCTGCTCTGATCTGCTCTTCTCAGTGCTGCATGGCCAAGGCAGTCCTGGGCTCTGCTCCAAGTCTGGTGTGCGGCAGACCTTTCCTGGAGGTCTTTCAAGTCTTTCTGGGACAGAAATCTCCTCCACTCCGTTGTTCTGTGGCTTCTGCTGCTCTGGAATTTGTTGAGAGTTCTTTACAGGTATTTTATGGGCTCCGCTATCTTGGCTCCTCCCCTGCCTTAATTACTCTTAACATGTGTCCTGGTATTGTATTATGAAATTACTTCACATGATTAAATGACATGTAGACTGTTCTATCTTGAAGAACAGGGTTACTTCAAGTCAAATTAACTACATTTGGTTCTGTTTCAGTCCTTTTGTTTACAGTATACTGGGAAAATTCACCGTCTCTGGAACAATAAGAAGATTTCTTTGATTTTATGAGACCAGTTATGCTCATATACTCAGTTGTTAACTCATTTATCTATCTCCTATCACTAAGAACATGTTTTATACAAGCACACACACACGTATGTATGTATATACATATATACATATACATTCATATATACATGCATGTACACATTTTCCCTTCAATTGTATATTTTCTTTCGTATAAAAATCTATTTTGTGAATGGACATTTTGCTTTTCTTCATTTCACAAAATATTACTTTAATAATGTTTAGCTCATGAATTCTTCCCTAAAAATCTATATATAATAAGATTACTATACCAGGTTCAGGTAAATGCCATTCATCTTGGTGTTTTTTGTTCCTGGCCAGAATAAATGTCTATTTATTTCAGACTTACTTGGCTTATGATTACTATACAATTTCAAACTCAAGAGTTGATATTTGTGAGCCCTTTGGAGTCCCACCTGAAATTTCAATACAGTTACATACTGAAACTTTAGTAATATTATATGAGAATGACTCACCAAGAAAATAACAACAGGGGCGGAGCCAAGATGGCGGAATGAAAGCAACGACTCACCTAAGCTCCTGGAAAAACTCCTCTGGATATCTCTGGGGGGAGAGTCTGACCAGATTTTGGAGGTGTAGAATCCAGTGGGTGACAGACTTTGACGGATTCAGAGCCCAGGCTGGACCGGAGGGTCCACGGGAGGGATCTGTTCCGCGGGGGTAAGACCCCGGCGCACAGCGCAGCGCGGTCGGCGCGGCAGGGCGGAGGGGACCAGAGGAGCCCGAGAGTGGCAGGTGAGACCAGCGGAGCAGGAGATAAGCCAGGCCGAGCCGGTGAGAGCCACTGAGTGCCAGACATCAGCGCAGCAGCCCTTGAAATCTTCAGCCTGAAGACGGACTTCGGTGGGTCACTACTTGAACTTCGAGGAACTGGAATGGCGGAGTGTTCAGTAAGTGTTCTCTCCTTCCCCCTGATGAGCATGAGGGAACCATAAAATTCTTCCCCAGATTAATCCTGGATCAGCGGGAACAGCAGAAGGGGGCGGGTGGTCTCATAACACCAGAGGCTGGAAAAGTGGCAAAGGGGGATTCTCCCTACGGTAGCGGAGACGGCTGGAGGGACAGACGACCCAGGGCAGAGAAAATTCGCACTGAGACCCAGGCAAGCCTCAGAGCCGGGAGACGAGCCCCAGGAGGGGCGGGAACACGCGTTAGCTTCTAGGCGTGCCCCAGCCCTCCAGGGGAAAAGGGAAGACAATAGGGAAGCTGGGATCACCATTCCCTGACCTTGCCTTTGCTTCAAGTCAGCTGAGGGGATATCCTGAGACCAGACCACCCCTCCCACACACCTAACAAGCTAATCCCAGGGTTGATCGGGGAAACAAAAAACAAAAGCCTGCTTTTAGCCTAGACACACATCAGCTCAACTTAAAGATCTGTACCTTCTGACTGAAAGAACCAAAAGCTACAACACTCAGCCAACATCATGAATCGGAAAAAGCAGACGAAAAGTGAAAAAACCATAGAATCTTTCTATGGGGATAAGGACCAAAACACAAACACCAAAGAGGTTAGAGCTGAGACTGTACTTCCATCTGAAACCTCAGATGGGACTATGAATTTCTCGCAAGCACAACTAGATTACCTGGAACGTCTGAAGAAGGATATAAAAGAAAAACTGGCCAATGATTTTAAAACTATAAAAAAAGAATTCACTGATGAGAACATCACCCTGAAAAAGAAAATTGAAGAAATGGAAAAGGAAGTTCAAAAATTAACTGGAGAGAATAATTCCCTAAAAGGAAGAGCTAATCAAATGGAAAAGGAAACCCAAAACCTAACTGGGAAAATTGGTCGAATGGAAAAAGAAGTACAAAAATTAAATGGAGAAAATAGCTCCTTAAAGGGAAAAATTGGTCAGATGGAAAAGGAGATGGAAAAGCTAACTAAAGAAAACACTACGATGAAGATTAGAATTGGGCAAGTAGAAACTAATGACTCAATGAGGCAACAAGAATCAGTCAAACAAAATCTAAAGAATGAAAAGATAGAAGAAAATGTAAAATATTTAATTGGAACAACAACTGACTTGGAAAATAGATCCAGGAGAGAAAATCTAAGAATTATTGGCCTGCCAGAAACCCATGATGAAGAAAAGAGTCTGGACAATATCTTCCAGGAAATCATCAAGGAAAACTGTCCAGAAGTACTAGACTCAGAGGGCAAAATAGTCATCGAAAGAATCCACCGTTCCCCTCCCGAAAGGGATCCCAAACTCAAAACCCCAAGAAATATAGTTGCCAAATTCCAGAGCTATCAAGTGAAGGAGAAAATACTACAAGCAGCCAGAAAGAAACAATTCAAATATCAAGGACACACAGTCAGGATCACACAGGACCTTGCAGCTTCTACATTAAAAGATCGAAAGAATTGGAACCCAATATTCTGTAAGGCAAAGGAGTTGGGACTTCAACCAAGGATCAACTACCCAGAAAAGTTCAGCATAACATTTCAGGCAAGGAGAAAGTCATTCAACGAAATAAGGGATTTCCAGAGCTTCCTGACCCAAACACCAGAACTCAATAGACAATTTGATCTTCAAATGCAGGTCTCCAGAGAATCATAAAAAGGTAAAGAGAGGGGAAAAAACAAAAACAAAAACTTGCTACTCAATTAGGGCAAACTGTTTACCTCCCTATAAGGGAAGATGATACCTGTTAATCTTGAGAACTGTGCAGCTATTATGATAAAAGGGATATATGTAGAGGGAACGGGCATAAAGTAAATGATGTCATGTCAAAAATATGATTTAAGTATGAGAAGGGAATGTAATAGGAGGTGTGGAAAGGGGGAAGCAGAAAATGGCAAATTATATCACAGGAAGAAGTACAAAACTATAGTAGAGGGAAGGAGGGGAGGGAGATGAGCATTGTTTGAGAGGTACTCTCATCTGATTTGTTCAAAGGAGGGAACAATAATCTTAAGTAGATAAGCCTAACTAGCTCTATAGGTAGTAGGAGGGGAAGGGGGAAGAAAGGGGGGGGTGGCTAAAAGGGAGGAAAGAAGCAATAAGAGTAAAGGGGACTAAAAGGGAGGGGGGTCAAAAGAAGGAGGGGAAGGCTGCAGGAGGAGGGGGAGAAAAGTGAATACTATTGAGGAGGGGAAGGGAGACGGGAGAGCTAAAAGCACAAATGGTGGGAAAGAGGTTGGAGGGAAATACACAGATTGTAATCATAACTGTGAATGTGAATGGAATGAACTCTCCCATAAAACGGAGACGGATAGCAGAATGGATTAAAAGCCATAATCCAACAATATGCTGCTTACAAGAAACACATTTGAAACGGGGGGATACACATAGGATAAAGGTCAAAGGATGGAGCAGAATATATTGTGCTTCAGCTCATGTAAGAAAGGCAGGAGTAGCAATCCTAATCTCAGACAAAGCAAAAGCAGAAATAGAGCTAATCAAAAAGGATAGGGATGGAAACTATATCCTGCTAAAAGGCACCATAGACAATGAAGCAATATCATTACTAAACATGTATGCTCCAAGTGGTATAGCATCCAGATTCTTAGAGGAGAGGTTGGGGGAGTTGAAGGAAGAAATTGATAGCAAAACTATACTAGTGGGGGACCTCAACCTCCCCCTCTCTGAACTCGATAAATCCAACCTCAAAATAAACAAGAAAGAGGTTAAGGAGGTAAATAAAACTCTGGATAAAGTAGATATGATAGATCTTTGGAGAAAATTAAATGGGAATAGAAAGGAATATACTTTTTTCTCAGCGGTACATGGAACATTTACAAAAATTGACCATGTACTAGGACATAAAAATCTCACAATCCAGTGCAGAAAGGTAGAGATAATCAATGCATCCTTTTCAGATCATTATGCATTAAAAATTACATGGAATAAAAGGCCATGGAAAGAGAAACCAAAAATCAATTGGAAACTACATAATCTAATTCTAAAGAAGGGTTGGGTTAAAGAAGAAATCATAGAAGCAATCAACAATTTCATTCGGGAGAATGACAATAGCGAGACAACATACCAAAACTTATGGGATACTGCAAAAGCAGTTATTAGGGGAAGTTTTATATCTCTGAATGCTTACATAAATAAAATAGAGAAAGAGGAGATCAATGACTTAGGCTTGCAGTTGAAAAAGCTAGAAAAAGAACAAATTGAAAATCCCCAAGTAAATACCAAATTAGAAATACTGAAAACCAAAGGAGAGATTAATAAAATTGAAATTAAGAAAACTATTGAATTAATTAATAAAACCAATAGTTGGTTTTATGAAAAAACTAATAAAATTGATAAACCTTTGGTCAATCTGATTAAAAAAAAGAAAGAAGAAAACCAAATTACTAATATTAAAAATGACAGGGGTGAACTCACCTCCAATGAGGAGGAAATTAAAACAATAATTAGAAACTACTTTGCCCAACTTTATGCCCACAAATTCGATAATCTAAACGAGATGGATGAATATTTTAAAAAATACAAATTGCCCAGATTAACAGAAGAGGAAGTTGAATACTTAAACAACCCCATCTCAGAAAAAGAAATTGAACAAGCCATCAATGAACTCCCTAGGAAAAAATCTCCAGGGCCAGATGGATTCACAAGTGAATTCTATCAAACATTTAAAGAACAGTTAATTCCAATACTACATACACTATTCTTGAAAATTGGGGAAGAAGGAGTCCTCCCAAATTCTTTCTATGATACAAATATGGTTTTGATACCCAAACCAGGAAGAGACAAAACAGAGAAAGAAAATTATAGACCAATTTCCCTAATGAATATAGATGCAAAAATTTTAAATAAGATTCTAGCAAAACGAATACAGCATCTTATCACGAGATTAATACATTATGATCAGGTAGGATTCATACCAGGACTACAGGCCTGGTTCAATATTAGGAAAACTATTAGCATTATCGATCACATCAACAACAAAGCTAACAAAAACCACATGGTTATCTCAATAGATGCAGAAAAAGCTTTTGACAAAATACAACATCCATTCCTACTAAAAACATTGGAGAATGTAGGAATAAAGGGAACTTTCCATAAAATAATAAGCAGTATCTATCTAAAACCTTCAGCAAGCATGATATGCAATGGGGATAAGCTAGATGCATTCCCAATAAGATCAGGGGTGAAACAAGGTTGTCCATTATCACCACTATTATTTAATATGGTACTAGAAATGTTAGCTGTAGCAATTAGACAAGATAAAGATATCCAAGGAATTAAAATAGCCAAAGAAGAAACTAAGTTATCACTCTTTGCAGATGATATGATGATTTACCTAGAGAATCCCAGAGATTCAAGTAAAAAATTACTAGAATTAATAAACAACTTTGGCAAAGTTGCAGGGTACAAAATACACCCACACAAATCTTCTGCATTCCTATAGATTAGCAACAAAGTCCAACAGCAAGAGATAGAAAGAGAAATCCCATTTAAAGTTAGGGTAGACAGTATAAAATACTTAGGAGTCTACCTGCCAAAACAAACCCAGGGATTATATGAACACAATTACAAGACACTTTTTGCACAAATAAAGTCAGATTTAAGTAAGTGGAAAAACATCAGTTGCTCATGGATAGGCCGTGCTAATATAATAAAAATGACAATTCTACCCAAATTAATATACTTATTTAGTGCCATACCAATTAAACTATCAGACAATTACTTTCTAGAGCTGGACAAAATAATATCAAAATTCATTAGGAAAAACAAAAGATCCAGAATATCAAAGGGACTAATGAAAAGGAATGCTTGGGAAGGTGGCCTAGCGCTACCAGACCTCAAACTGTACTATAAAGCAGCAATTATCAAAACCACTTGGTATTGGCTAAGAAACAGAGAGGTAGACAAGTGGAATAGACTCGGCACTCAAGATGCAGTAGGCAAGGAATATAGCAACCTCTGTTTGATAAACCCAAGGACCCCAGCTTCTGGGATAAGAACTCATTGTTTGACAAAAATTGCTGGGAAAACTGGATAACAGCGTGGCGGAAATTAGGCATAGACCCATACCTGACACCGTACACAAGAATAAAGTCCAAATGGGTACATGATTTAGGTATAAAGATTGATACCATGAATAAACTGGAGAAGCAAGGAATAGTGTATTTATCAGATCTACGGAGAAGGGAAGAATTCTTTACTAAAGGAGAGATAGAATGCATTATGAAATGCAAAATGGATAACTTTGATTACATTAAACTGAGAAGTTTTTGCACAACCAAACCCAATGCAACCAAAATCCGGAGGGATGTAGTAAATTGGGAAAGAATTTTTACAGCTGAGCTCGGGGATAAAGACCTCATTTCTAGAATATATAGAGAACTGACTCAAATGTATAATCATACAAGTCATTCCCCAATTGATAAATGGTCAAAGGATATGAACAGGCAATTTTCAGAGGAAGAAATTAAAGCTATCTATAATCATATGAAAAAATGCTCTAAATCACTATTGGTTAGAGAGATGCAAATCAAAACAACTCTGAGGTACCACATCACACCTATAAGATTGGCAAACATGACAGAACAAGAAAATGATAAATGCTGGAGAGGATGTGGGAAAGTTGGAACACTAATTCATTGTTGGTGGACCTGTGAGCGCATCCAACCATTCTGGAGAGCAATTTGGAACTATGCCGAAAGGGCTACAAAAATGTGCATACCCTTTGACCCAACAATATCGCTACTAGGACTATATCCCCAAGAGATCATAAAAATGGGAAAGGGTCCCACATGTACAAAAATATTTATTGCAGCACTCTATGTAATTGCCAAAAACTGGAAGTCAAGGGGATGTCCATCAATTGGGGAATGGCTGAATAAATTATGGTATATGAATGTAATGGAGTACTATTGTGCCATAAGAAATGATGAACAAGAAGACTTCAGAGAGGCCTGGAAGGACTTATATGACCTGATGCTGAGTGAAAGGAGCAGAACCAGGAGAACTTTATGCACAGCAACAACCACAGTGTGTGAGAGTTTTTTCTGGTAGACTTAGATTTTTGTAATAACACAAGAACTTCTTACCAAAAAAAAAAAAATCCCAATGGAGGATCTCAAGTCAAAATGCCTGCCATACTCAGAGAGAGAAATATGGAAGTCACTCACATATTGTAGCAGATCATGTTTGTGTATGTGTATGTGTTTGTGTATCATGTTCTGATTTGTTATACGATTTCTTTCATTTATCTTAGTCTGACTACATAGCATGACTATAGTGAAAATATACTCAATAGGAAAGTATATGTAGAATCTATACAGAATTGTATGCAGTCGTGGGGAGGGAGGTGGGTAGTGGGGAGTAGGTGGGGAGGGATAAAATCCCAATTGTATGACAGTGATTGTTAAACCTTACAAAATAAAAAAAAAATAACAACAAATGTGGCTACCTCCATGGCTATTTACCAACACTGATGAAGAGCCCAGTTATATGTTTAGTCACTCAACAATATATTTTCTGTGTAAAAAATTTATATATAAAGATTTCAGTGGACATATTATTATTAATGAATACTTGATACAAAGTATATGGAATCTCAGACATTCATTGTTGTGTGGGACATTGTTGGTTATCCAGGATAACGCTCTTGTGTCAAGAATGCCAGGATATGTTATTAATTTCTGGAAAATAATTTCTTCTCTCCTATAATTGAGATCCAATTCGTGTGTGGAAACAATTTTATTGCATATAACACTCACTGGACTGATGACATCTTTAAGATCTGTGCTTTAACTCATTCTTCATGGAGGAGAAATACTTTATACTGATCCATTTGTATTCTCAGACCGAACAATTGGTTTTTAATGGTGTGCAATTGTCAAATGGATGATTGAAGGAGAGTGCTAAATTTGTGGACCAAAAATATAGTAAAACTATCTGGTTTCAATAGGGATAAAACTTAAAACCTTGGAATATATTCTATCTTTGTTTATTAAGTTGAATTAAGTAGCTTGTATTGTCATGAGACTTTAAATATGAAAATATTCCATTGCCACTGAATTATTTTATTTTTAAATAGCTTTGGACTGAGAATGTCCATGGAACAGAAAGGCTAAAATAATTTTTACATTACACCAAATTTTTACTGTTTTTCATTTGGAGTTAAAATTGCTTCACTTCGACATAGGGGAACAAGAGAAGGGAACTTAAAAATAAGACCAAAAGCAAGAAATTAACTCTTAATTTTGAATGAATAATTTAGATAACAGCGTCTCATGGCATCTGATGTTAATTGAGGCAGTGCAATAGAGTGGAAAGAGTGGTTGGTTTGTCTTCCATAGACGTGGATTTGGATGCTGGCCCCAACATTGCTATTTCTTTTCCTCTCATTTCAGTTATGATATCTGAGTTTCAGCTGCCTTATCTGTAAAGTAGGCATGATAATATTACCCCATGTTTCTTAATGAGGAAAATACTGTTGGAAATATAAAAGTATGAAAGTATTGTGTTATGTTGTGTGTCCTGATTCATAATGTATATTTGCTAGCATTGAGTTTGAGGTAGTTCAGTGAAATCTTAATTTGGCTAGGGATGACTTCCCGTTTGCCATCAACCACGTTTCTAATCTGTCTTATAATAGATTTCCACAAGTTACAAAGTGGGATCCCCTGTTATCATAAAATATGTGTGGGAGACATAGGAGGGGAGATGGGGTGAGAAAGAAAGAAGAGATTTTGAATAGAGATTTGCATAGATATTTATGTCCATCAACATTCTATTCGACGCAATTTACGATCTTTAAGGAGAATCAGTAGTACCCCTCCCCGACTTCTTTCCCTGCTTTGGGTAGCCTCAAAAGAGACTAATATTTATTAGATAAGATAATTTCCCAAATGTCAAATTCCAAATTTCTTTAATGTTCTTTTCAATTCTCTCACAAGCACACACAAATTATGAATAATATATGTCTCAATCCAAACTTACATATACGTATAATTATACTGTGTAATTCAATACATGTAAATAGATAAGTCCTACGTATATGAATATACAACATCTGTACATATGCATACAATACATAAGCAATGAATTGTGTATAAAAATGCATATGTGTACATATAAACTGTTTCTATATGTATGTATAAATTTTATGCATATACATACCTGTATGCATGAATTGCTCGTTTTTAATCCAAACTTATTGGTATCTAATTCACACATATGAACATATACATATTCGTGTATATTATATATGTGTGTATACACAGTTGTTTGATTTAATGCACATGCATATATGCTTCATATTCATGTGTGTATATATTTATGCATAAATGTAAGCTCGCATATAAACACACATAAATGAGGCACCCAGAACCATACGAAGACAGATTTGGAATCAAAAAGGAAGGTTTTAAAACCTATTTGAGTCTGTTAATTGTGGAAATATGAAATCAATTATGAAGCTGAAGAATGATCATTTGTGCAGGTCCAAGGCTTGACATTAAAGGTCTAATTTCATTCAAGATATACCACAAGTCATTTCCAATACATCTGATGAGGTGAAGTTATTGTTGATTTCCCACACATGTAGCTTTGTATGCACCATTCTTTTTCATGTTCATTGTCCTTCCTAAGACCTACACAATAGTTTCATACGTTATTTCTTATTAATTTATCACAAGATTATTCTCTCCTCTTTCCCTTCCCCAGAAACCTAATGTCGTGCCTTGTAGCAATACATTAATAAGAGAGAACAATGATGAAAAGTAGCTTATCCAAAAAATCACCATATTAACTAAGTGTGATAGCACATACCTGATTTTGCTACTTCAAAACTTTACCTCAATCTCTTTGATTTCTGCATCTCTAAGAGGAGGTTAGACTAGATGACCTCGCATATTTCCCTGCTAAAAATATGATCCCACTAAAATTTAATCTCATCTTGCATGGCCAATTGAATTTATTATAATCCTATCATATGTGAAGTATCTGTGACATTGCATTTGATTTTATTGTGTTATATATATACCACATTCAATAGCAACACATCTATTGGATTTCTTATAATCTTGCTTCTGATCTCATCATTCCACTGAAGCTGCTCTCTCCCAAATTATTAATGATTTCTTAGTTGACAAATACACCGATCTTTATTCAATCCTCATTCTCTCTGACCTCTCTGCCGCCTTTGACAACGTTGATCACTCTCTCCTCCTTAGTACTTTCTTCTCTCTAGTTTTGTAGTTTACCACCTTCTCCTTGTTTACCTCCCACCTATGTGATTATTCCTTCTTTACCTCTTTCACTGCATTCTCCTTCAAATCACACCCTCTAAATATAGTTATATCTCATGGTTCTGTCCTGGGCTTTCTTCTCTTTTCTCACTATGCTATTTCACTTCTATCTTACAATTATGTACCTTTTGCATCCTAAAATCGTGTTTTATTAATCTCAATAACCCAGAAGCAATTATTCCTCCTCTAAGATAATGCCTTTTTAATATAATAATCACTCCAAATATTCCTTATTACAAATGACATAAAGGTACCTTCCCCTAATGTAGGATATATATGTGCATATATGCGTGTACATATGTATGTGTACACAGAAAGCAATGATGAGAGGGATAGAATATTCCACTGGAATGCATACTTTTAACACATGTTGATTTGACTTTAGGAGCTCCAAGAGAGATTTTGGAAATTTCAGGCAACAATATAATCATAGAGAGTCACAACAAGGCATTAAAATTTGCAAAACTCTATACATTAGATCATTTGAAAATCAAAACACAGACATATTGCAGATAAAGTTCAGTTCTCTTGGTGATGAACACCTGGGTAAAAGTCTGATCATTACAACATACTTGGCTGTGTGACCGGGGAAATTCCTCTGTGATCTGAATTGGTAAAAAGAATAATTCTTTACCAGCACCTTCTTACACAAGTGAAATCAAATATCTGGGTAAAGTAACAATAATTTTAAGATATAGGAAATAAATCCACAATCATCATATAAGGTGTTGTGTCTCAAGGAGTGATTTGTTGGTATATGAGACACTGATAAATGTAGAACATTCTGTCATTTTAAACTGAAGGTAAAGATATAATCTGTGATTCATAGTCCTATTTTCTAAAAAATCTCACTTACTCATATCTTTCACGTATGTGAAATAATATAAATAAAACATACATTCATATGTGTATATGTACATGCATATATGTGTTTATATGTGGTTTTTTGTATGAGTATATTTTGTGTGTATGTATATACACACATTCATTTGGAAATTTTTACTTTCCAAGGAATATTTGACATCTAGGTAGTTATCAATAATCCTATAGAATATATTATTGTTTAGGTATAGATTGGACCAGCTGAACTCTGAGGTTCCTTTAACATTTTGAGATTCAGTGTTTGTATATTGATATGTTAATATTGTCACTTCAATAAGACTTCAAGCAGTTCAATTGGCTTAGTGTATCTTTAATGAATTGAATTGGACTCTCAGATACCCAGTCTCCCACTACAGGGTCCAAATCATTAAGAATACATTTAATTTTTCAGTTTTCCCAGAACTCCTTTCACATCTTTGTTTCTGAAAACTATAGATTAAGGGGTTTAACATGGCAATGGCAAGGGTATAAAACAAGGAAGTCATTTTGTCTTGATCTAGTGAATAAGCAGAACTTGGCCTGAAGTACATAAAAAGGAGAGTTCCCTGGAAGATTGTGACAGCAGTTAAGTGAGAAGTACAGGTTTAAAATGTTTTGCATCGGCCCTCAGTGGAGCGGATCTTAAACACAGAGAGGATAATATAACAATAAGAAATGAGGACTGCTGAAATGCTGACCATTTCAATAAAGCCATAGACAATGAAGATCACCAGCTCACTGATATGGGTATCAGAACAAGAGATTAATAGAAGAGGAGGAATACCACAGGAAAAAATTAGTAATCTCATTGGACCTGCAGAAACTCAGTGTGAAGATTAAAGTAGTATGGACCACAGCATCCACCATCGCCACCATGTAGACACCAACCATCAATAAGTAGCAGACCTGGCTAGACATATTTACTGTATAAAGCAAAGGGTTGCTTGTTTCCATGTAGCGATCAAAGTCCATTACTGCTAGCAATAAGGACTCACAATCTGTAAAGTAGCAGAAGACATAGAATTGCAGAGCATAACCAATGAAGGAAATTGATTTGTCTTTGGCAAAGAAGTCCACCAGCATTTTGAGGCCAATAGCTGTGGAGTAGCAGCGGTCAGAGAAGGACATACGGCTAAGGAAGAAATACATAGGTAAATGGAGTTGTGGGTTTATCCTGATTAAGATGATCATCCCAAGATTTGCTACAATAATAATTAAATAAATGAGGAGAAAGAGAACAAAAAGGACCACCTTTACCTCTGGAGCATTGATAATTCCCAAGAGGATGAACTCGGTGGGGATGGAGTAATTCTCATTTCGGTTTTGTTCTCTCCTCTGTTTCTGTGAATAGGAAGCAGGCAAGTGGAGGAATTATATTTTCCCTCTTTTTAAAGCTAATGAGAACAGGGTTTTCGGACTGGTTCTCATCAGTAAGAAGGAGACAAATAGTCCCTGCACACTATATGTTAATGCCAAAGAAAGATATGGAACTTCATCTTGTCCAGACGAGGTACTCACAAGCAGAGAAGAAGGATGTGAAGATATAAAGATGCCTCACAATTTTATAGTTCTTTAAAGCTTAAAAAATTCCTTAGCACAAATGGATGAGTAGTGAAATGCAAAAATGAGTATTTCAAATTTTTCTCTGTGAAAAAAAAGTTTAGATTTAGTGGATATTTTGCTATGATCAAACAATAAATAAGTATAGATGAAGATCTTTATATAAGCTTTCCTGAAACAATTCTGAGAAATATCAACAGTATTATTTTATAATCTTCCTCCCTAAAGCATAAGAACCTCAGGTGTTACAGTCTCCAACTAATGGAACTGATGCATATTTAAGCATTACTAAACTTGAATTCAAGAAGATTTGAACTGAAATTTTGCGTCAGACACGTATTAATTATGTGACCATGATCAAATACCCAAACACTTCTCAGCCTCAGTTTCCTCAGTGGTAAAATGGGGGCCTCAACTCAATAAAATTTTATTAAGGAACTACTGCGTGTCAGGAAATGTGATAATCATTGGGGATACATCTCCAGGCGTAAATAGTGTCTATTCTCAAGGAACACACAGTCAAATAAGACAACATACACATCTTCACACGCATGTATTTATGTATTTATGCATGATATCCTCAAGGGAAATGTATATGTATTAAAGAGAACTGAGAGCTTCCTGTCGCATAATGTGGGATATTAGCTACGAATTGTATCGACAAAGAATCTGGGAGGCAAAGCTAATTAGAGAAAGAAATCCAGGATTGAGAAAATGCCAAATAAATGTCCACTCAGATATAGAGTCCTCTGTGAGTCACAGCAAGTGTTTTAATAAGTTTTCTAATTTTATTCTCAAAATCCCTAAGAACAGGATGCTATTATTTTCTCTTTTTATATAAAGAAGTTGAGGCAGACAGAGTTTAAATGATGTAGTCAGGATAACAGAGTTTGTATCTTAAATGAAATGTAAACTCCTCCAATCTTTCTCACTCCGGGTGTAGTACTCTACTCTCTGTTCCAACTATCTTTCTCTAAGGAAGTAAGGGAGATTATAGTATAAATAGACTGGAAAAGTAAAAAGGGAGCAAATAGATGGAGGGATTTAAAAGCTAAGCAGATTTTACTTTTAAGCGTTGTTGTAATAGAAAGCCACTGAAGTTTATTGAGTGGGCTTGGGGGGTAACATGGTCAGATCTACTCTTTAGGAAGAGCAACCTGATAGCTCATTGAAGGATGGAGGAGATTTAAAAGTGATTGAATGACACAAGGAGACTACCCACAGGGCTACTACAATAATGCTGGTTAGAAGTGTTTAGTGTTTGCACCAAAGAGTTGAAAATTTCAAATGAAAACAGGGGTTGTAGAGAAGATATGTCCCATAAGAAAAATTGATGGAACTTTGCAACTGAAGGGACATTCTCTCTCTCTCTCTCTCTCTCTCTCTCTCTCTCTCTCTCTCTCTCTCTCTCTCTCTCTCTATCTCAGTGTGTGTGTGTGTGTATTTGTGTGTGTGTGTGTGTGTGTGTGTGTGTGTGTGTGTGTGTGTGTGTAAGAGAGGGGACGTGATAAGAATGACACCAAAGATTCCAAATCTTGGTGATTAGAAAGTTGCTAGTACCCTCAAAAATAAAGATGACAGAATCAGAAGGCTAGATTGAGGTACAACTAAAATCTTCCAAGAAAATCCCAACAAAACAAAATGTTGTCAATCTCAGATGAAATTAGTTATATTCAGTTTTGTCCAAGTGCCCAAAAAGTTTCAGCCTCAGTTTAATTTAACAAGATTTTCTTTCTTGCTGTGTGTATCGTGAAAGGTCATGTCTCATAATGGGTAGAACTACCCTAAAGAACTACTCTTAGAATCATGAACTCTTCCCTCTGAGTGTATCACTAAGGACTAAGGACAATTAAAAACACCATTCTGAGCCTCAGCTTGTTCAAATGCAAAAGGAAGGAATAAATCATACATGCATATTGTGCACAAAGATTTCTCATCAGGCTGAAAAGAAAATACTCACATTAAGTTTTTTGCAAATTTCATTAAAATCTGTTCCTATTCATTAAATTTGACAGATATTTGTCAAATATTAGATGCATGACAAGATGCATGGTTACTTGATGTGTATTTTACTGGTCTTGGAGTTAAATAAATCTGTTGTCAGGTTCTACCTTTTTCTTCATATAGGCTGGTGTGATCCTTCCCACTCACAAAACTCAGAATTCTTCATAATGTAATAATTTGGAGAGCAAGTTCTGATCTTCAGTGATACAGGGAAATTTCTCACTGAAAATTCCCTCTATTATGACACACATGTCTAGTCAATAAACACATAAATGAGCACTCCCAAATATTCTAGTTGCAATTCATTGATCCTTAATGCTTTAGTTTCCCTGGTGTTTTCAGATGAGTATAGAAGGTGCCTTTAGTCCTACATCCCTGGAACTTTCTTCTGTGTGTGTCCGCTAAGGATACTGGGAGCCTTGTAAAGCATCTGCATCCTTTTTCAGGATCAACTTTTTAAATACCTGAAGTTAGTACATTCGAGGTCACTGAAACTAAGGTTATATATTTTTTCTACTATCTGAGTGCATGAATGCCCGACAGAGTCCATCTGGAGATATGTAAGCATGTCTCTGCATCTCTACCATTTCTCAAATTCCATGATTCTTGGAGTTCGGTAACTCTTCCTGGGGTCAGGAAAGCCCGCTTCCTGCTGGGGACAATTCTTTACTCCTTCGAAAAAATGCCAGGCAAATCTGTTCTTTTTTCGTTGCCACAATTTTGTGAATTTGCTAAACTGCACTTGGAGTCAAACGGCTGGACTTCCACGGCTCCTTCGCTGCTTTCTATGTGAGCTACGCCGGGCAAGTCACTCAGTTGTCAGAGCCTCAGTATCCTTTTGAGTGCGGGAGGGCTGTGCAGGTCACCAGCCTCACTTCTCCTTCACAGCCATATGAATCCAGTGAGCAGATATTCCTCAGGGTGACGGGAAATGACCTGGCATGCACTGGCAGACCTTGGCCTCTTTAGTCCAAGGTCTTTGCAGCAACTCACTTAGGGTAAGTCACCGTTCCATTCATTGCATAGGACTGTTTAAGAAGCAGCCAGGGCATGGCCCGTTTAATGAGGCCCAGAAAAAGAAAGACTTTAGTCTGGGAGGGAAACAGCCACAGTTACTCTTGGTAACCACTCTCAAGCTAGGAGGGTCCAGAAGATCCCTTAGGCAAGATCTCATTGCATCCCCAGTTTCAGAGTGCAGTAGGTTTAAGGTTTGGGGAGAACAGAGCAGGTACTCACTGAATCTCCCAGGCTCCCAATACGTTTACCTGTACAAGGAGGGAGCCACTCCTGGGATCTCTGAAAGGCTTTCTAGCTCTAGAGAGACCAGAGCATTATCGTTAGTGTCAAGGTTTGTTGGTGGTGAGTGGCCTCGGGCATGGCCAGAGCCAAGTGGACATGTTTGTGAGCAAACTTTGTGGGCATGATTTATGTTCAGAATCAAGAGATTGCGGGATACACCTTGGATTCCTTAGGCATTTAATTTTTACTTAATGTTTGTTCCTTACCTGGTCAGAAACCTCTCATTGGTGTTAACTTTTCAAGGCCACTCATGTAGTCAAGACTTCCAGTTGAAGATGTGACGCAGATCTCATGACTGACACAAACGTAGCATCCAGAAAGAAGTTGACTCAGCCCTTTATGGCTTTTAGCTCCTTCAGCTTCTTACCCTGTATTCATATCCTGACACCCTACATTCTGAAGACTAAGAAATCTCAAATCCTCCTGATCCCTTCCTCCGGGTGTCCAATTTCTAGACTGTTGCCTGCCTTGAGTCCCCTTGCACTCACTCGGTTTCTCCCCTTCATATGCTGCTGCCCTTCATTCCTCTTGTTGATTCCATTGGCTCTCCCTCACAGGTCAGAACACTGCGAAGTCAAGGAACAGTGACACATCCTGACTGACATGATTGTCCTCCCCCACATCCCTTCGTTCAAGTAAAGCCGTGCTCAGATGCTTCTACCCTCCTCTGTGAGAGTCTTTGACTTGAAACGTAGATATTCGACCTGGAACAACCTTAGAAACTGTTTTACTCAAGCATTCTTTCGCTTTTTTGTGTCTTGGTCACGTTTGCGTGTCTGGTGAAGTCCATGGACCCCAGATCCAGTCAATATATTTTGTAATAATTGAAGGGAAGGCAAAGGTTCTTTTAGCTCTTAGTGGAAAGAAAGATGCCTTCAAAAACCTGCACTTTCGGAATTCTGAAGCAGGAGAAGCCACAGAATGGAGCAGACGAGATTTCTGCTCCAGAGAGCCTGAAAACCTCTTGCAAAAGGTCCCTCATGCCCCGGACCCAGAGCAGAGCCCAACCCTGCCTCAGCGGTGCAGCGCCGAAAGGAGCAGATCCGAGCAGGCTTTAGGGACAGAATCTCCAACAGCCGCCCAGGTCCCTCCACCCACAGGTGACAAGGGTCGGTGAGAGGGTCTCTTTGGCGGGTCGAGAGGGGAGTAGGGTGCCCCCATAACTCAGGCCCCCTTGGGAGGCAGCGGCGGAGTCGGGAGCAGACCAGGGCTCCCCAAGCAGGCAGGAGCCTGGATCCATTGTTGAAGTTCTCTGCATAAACCCCCTGAGGGAATGGAGCCCTTGCGGTGGTCCTGCCCTGACCTGAGCACCTGAACTTAATCTCACACTGAACAGCAGCACTGACCCCGCCCAAAGCCCTGAGGCTGGGAAGCAGCATTTGAATCTCAGACCCCAAATGCTGGCTGGGCGGATCTGGAGGCGAGGTGGGGGTGGAGAGGACACTCAGAAGTCAAATCACTAGCTGGGAAAAAGCCCAGAAAAGGGAAAAAAATAAGATTATAGAAGGTTACTTCCTTGGTGAACAAGCACTTCCTCCCTTCCTTTCTGATGAGGAAGAACAATGCTTACCATCAAGAAAAAACGCAGAAGTCAAGGCTTCTTTATCCCAGCCCAGCCATGGGCTCAGGCCATGGAAGAGCTCAGAAAGGATTTTGAAAATCAAGTTAGAGAGGTGAAGGAAAAACTGGGAAGAGAATTGAATGATATGCAAGCAAAGCATGAAAAACAAGTAAACACCCTGCTAAAGGAGACCCAAAAAAATGCTGAAGAAAATAACACCTTGAAAAATAGGCTAACTCAATTGGCAAAAGAGGTTCAAAAAGCCAATGAGGAGAAGAATGCTTTCAAAAGCAGAATTAGCCAAATGGAAAAGGAGATTCAAAAGCTCACTGAAGAAAATAGTTCTTTCAAAATTAGAATGGAACAGATGGAGGCTAATGACTTTATGAGAAACCAAGAAATCACAAAACAAAACCAAAAGAATGAAAAAATGGAAGATAATGTGAAATATCTCATTGGAAAAACAACTGACCTGGAGAATAGATCCAGGAGAGACAATTTAAAAATTATGGGCCTACCTGAAAGCCAAAAAAGAGCCTAGACATCATCTTTCATGAAATTATCAAGGAAAACTGCCCTGAGATTCTAGAACCACAGGGCAAAATAAGTATTCAAGGAATCCACAGATCACCACCTGAAAGAGATCCAAAAAGAGAAACTCCTAGGAACATTGTGGCTAAATTCCAGAGTTCCCTGGTCAAGGAGAAAATATTGCAAGCAGCTAGAAAGAAACAATTCCAGTACTGTGGAAATACAATCAGGATAACACAAGACCTAGCAGCTTCCACATTAAGGGATCAAAGGGCGTGGAATATGATATTCCAGAAGTCAAAGGAACTAGGACTAAAACCAAGAATCACCTACCCAGCAAAACTGAGTATAATACTTTAGGGGAAAAATTGGTCTTTCAATGAAATAGAGGACTTTCAAGCATTCTTGATGAAAAGACCAGAGCTGAAAAGAAAATTTGACTTTCAAACACAAGAATGAAGAGAAGCATGAAAAAGTAAATAGCAAAGAGAAGTCATAAGGGACTTTACTAAAGTTGAACTGTTTACACTCCTACATGGAAAGACAATATTTGTAACTTTTGAAACTATTCAGTATCTGGATACTGGGTGGGATTACACACACACACACACATGCACACGCACATGCACACACACATAGAGGCAGAGTGCACAGAGTGAATTGAAGAGGACGGGATCATATCTTAAAAAAATGAAATCAAGCAGTGAGAGAGAAATATATTGGGAGGGAAAAGGGAGAAATGGAATGGGGCAAATTATCTCTCATAAAAGAGGCAAGCAAAAGACTTATTAGTGGACGGAAAAAGAGGGGAGGTGAGAGAAAAACATGATGTTCACTCTCATCACCTTCCACTAAAGGAAGGAGTAAAATGCACACTCATTTTGGTATGAAAACCTATCTTACAACACAGGAAAGTGGGGTATAAGGGGATAAGCAGAGTGGGGGTGATGATGGAAGGGAGGGCAGGGGGAGGAGGGAGCAATTTGAGGTCAACACTCATGGGGAGGGATAGGATCAAAAGAGAGTACAGAAGTAATGGGGGACAGGACAGGATGGAGGGAAATATAATTAGTTCTTACAGAGCACTACTATTATGGAAGTCATTTGCAAAACTACACAGATTTGGCCTATATTGAATTGCTTGCCTTCCAAAGGAAAGGGGTGGGGAGGGAGGGAGGGCAGATTGGCAGACAGGGGCAATTAGAACGCTCGGTGTTTTGGGGTGGGGGAGGGGACAAAAGGGGAGATAATTTGGAACCCAAAATTTTGTGAAAATGAGTGTTAAAAGTTAAATAAATAAATAAATATAAAAAAAAACCCTGCACTTTCACAGACCCCATCAAATCCGTTTATGCACCCCGTGGCCATCTGGGAATCCAGGTTAGGAACTCCTGAGTGAATCCAGCCCCGGCGTTGCAATCAAAAGGAAAGCCAGGCTCTGACAACTGAGCGCCTTGCCCACACGAGCTCAGAAAGAAAAGAGCGAATGTGGTGCCATGTACGCCCACCCTTTGGACTCCCAGTCCAGTGGCGGAAGTCACCAAAGTGTGACCAAAAATACATCTGCTCAAGGAATAAAGAAGTATGCCCAGCAAGAAGGGGGCTTTCATGAACACATGGAGAGTAAGTCATCTGCAAGGATTGTGGCATTTGAGAAATGGAATAGACATAGTGATATGAGTCAACATCACGTGCTAGGCTGGAGAAATGAGATGTAGAGCAGAGCCTGGTTGTCCCCTGCCCACGGAGGCCTTCCCCTGCCTTGGTTGGTGGAGGCAAGGGCGGAACTAAGTAGGGGAGGCCTCCTTCAAAGGCCTCCACAGCTCTGGGGCAGTATCAGTTGCTTCCAGAGCTCTAACAGAAGAGTTCGCATTCTCTGTCCTGTCCTGAGTGGAAGCTCTGAGAAGGAAGGAATCAGAATCCTAAGAACACGGACTCAAGGGCCCTACTTGAAAATCTGAAGACAGAGCTCACTTGCTTGATGTGCTGGGGCTACTTCACTCACCCAGTGACTGTCCAATGTGGCCATAGCTTTTGTACAGTGTGTCTTCTCCAGTGCAGTGAGGGAGCCAATGAAAGCATGACTTGTCCGCAATGCCGAGGGCTTCTGAAAGTCAGTGACTTGGGACCCAACAGGAACAGCCAAAATCTGTCCCTCACTAGTCAAATGCTCCGATGTCATTTGCGCCAGAGTACGGTGAGTCTGACTAGTTGTGATCAAGACGAGGAAAAAGGGCAGTGCTGTGAGGAAAACCAGAGGGTCTTCACTGATTCCTGTTGTTAGTTCCAGAGCACAAGGATCACCAAGTGCTTCTCCTGGAAACAGCCACTGGCAAGGGCAAGGACAAGCTCCAGGAGGCTCTCACTGCCTTAGCGAACAAAAGAGAGGAGTTTGAAAGGGCTTTGGGCCAAGTGAGAGAGAGACCCTCCTTCAGCGGGATGAGGACACTGAGAGGCATTCCATTCTTTCTGAATGTGGGAAAATGCTGCAGTTCCTAAAGGATGAAGAATATCCGTCTTTGCAAAGACTGAAGGAGGAATCCAGACACATTCATGTCAAGCTGAAGGAGAACAAGGCCAAGCTGCCCCAACAGATCTATAATCTGCCACGAATGGCTTTCGAAGTCGAGGAGAAGAGTGCGAAGACCAGGAAGGCGGGTGTGGCGCCCATGGTGCCTCAGGTGAGATGGAAGTGCGGCGCGAGTCCCAACGAGTCCCTGACGCTGGCGTGTAAACAACTACAGATGGGGGCTTTGGAAGAGGGGGCAGAGGTGGCGGAGCCAGGGTCCCTCGAGGAGAACATCTTGAAGTTGGTGACAAAGGGGCTCTCCCGGGATGACCCTGTTCAGAAGCATGCCAGAAAAGCCATGACCAGAGAGAAGGCCACCAGAGCCCTGACTCCTTCTCTGGAAAGCCATCCGAGAATGCGTTACGAACTCCTCACTGCAAAGCTGCTGACCTGGCAAGATGACCGCCATCGCCTGCTCTCCAAAAGCCAGGCCGCGTATGAACAGGGAGAAGCAACCTTGCCAGCTGTGGGCTCTGCTGGCAGGGCTGACACAGACAAGCCAGACTCTGAGGCTGCCACACAAACTTCACAGAGAGGAGGCCCTAAAAAATTTCAACTCTGTCATATCATTCATGATGATGCTGTTCAGATAGAGACCCTCTCCATTCCTGCTACCTGCCCTGAGAAATCTCATCCACATGTGATCATTTCTAGTTCAGTCAGGGTGATCCGGGAGCTACAGGTCGTCTGCAAGGATGGAAAAGGAACAGAGCACCAAGACAAGGAAGAAGAAGACTATGATTATGACCTAAAGGACGTGGAGACGTCTGCGCCAGGATTGACTGAAAATAAACTGCTGGACAGTCCTACAGTCAGGAGTGCAAGCTGGAAGCAGATGATCAAGCAGAGGAAATTGAAGAAGATGATGATGAAGAAGAAGATGAAAACAATGAGGAAGAAGGAAGCAATGACCGAGAGAGCAGTGGAGGGTCTGATGAAGAATATGGCAGTTTGACTGATGAGGAAAGAAGTGTCATTAGACCAAGGAAATGGAACAAATATCCTTGTGATGTGCTCCAAGAGTTTGACTATGACGGCTCCCAGGACTTTGATTCTGACTGAGGATCATTGAAGCATTTGACACTTACCTGGAATGACGGCTTTGGTGGCTCTGCCCATACACGTCAGCCTCTTGGCTGCTGCTGCTGTCCCTGCCTGTGCCCCTGCCTCTGCCGCAGAGTCTTGTCAATTACCTTGGAAGGGAAAAGGAGAAAAAATAAGCATGTGGGGATGTTCGGCTCTGTAGTCTAATTCTGGCCTCTAGACAATTTTCTGCTGCAGGGGAAAGGAATCAATAAATAAAATTTGTATCGATCAAATTAATAAAACAAATAAAAATAAAAATAAATAAATAAATAAAGTAAGAATTTTTTTTTAAATGATTAAATAGATATATAAACAAGTAAATAAAAAGCTTAAAGAAATCAGATCTCTGTTTCCTCTACTGGCAGTATCACCCACCGGTATCAGAGGAAAATCCTCTTTCTCCTGACACTGCCAGAAGGTCTATTTCCCACACTTTACTTTAGTCCTTTTTTGAATCTGAACGATTTTCCCCTCCCGTGGAAAGAATTGACTTTACGTTTTCAAATATACAGCATTCCTAAGATTGAATCTTAGTGAGAAAAGGGAAACTTTTGAAGCCAGTGAGATACTTAATTCCTGATTTTGGTAGCCACCTGCAGCTGGGCAAATGTATGTCAAGACTGAGAATACTTAGTGAATTTTTGGGTACACAGTTGCATAGAGGAAAGAAAAACTTGTTATTAGTGGGGTAGTATTGTTGGAAACATAACTGTATTAAACTTAAAAATATGATTTTCAGTATTTTTCGATAGCTGGATTCTGTAAAAGTAATTCCACCCATATGGGTAGACTGCAGTGGTGGTATCAAGAGCACCAGGTCTTATATTAGCATGGTTTCCAAATTTTCTCCTGAGGGGTTGAAGAAGTTGACAAATACACAAACTGTGAATTAGTGTAAATATTTTTTTCCATAGCCTCTCCATCATTGCCTATTTTCCTTTTTCTTTTATATTAGCCCATTTTATCAATGTGAAACAGTTACTACGTTGTTTTAACTTGCTTCTCTCTAATTATTATTAAGAGCATTTTTCCTTTGAAAACTGATAGCTTTGATTTCTTCAACTGATAACTGATATACGTATACTTGTTTTTTTTATCTAGTGAAGGAAAAAATGTTATTTTTTGTTGACTTCTTTCAGTACTTTCCACATTTGATAATTGAAGCTTTTATAAGAGAAACTTGTGATACAATACTTTTCCCATTTTATTGCTTTCAATTTTAAGTTCATTAGTTTGGCTTGTTTAATTTTATTCGTTTGACATAATAAAAATTACACACTTCACCTCCCTTAATACAATATATATCTTGTTACAGAAACTTCCCTTATCCATAGAACAGGCAAGTGCCGATTTTCATGCTCCTTTAATTTGCTTATGGTATAATCCTCTATGTGGAAAACATAATCCTATTTTTATTCTATGTTATTATGTGATATAACATGTTGGTCTGTGCCTACTTTCTGCCAAATTTCTTTCCAACCTTTTTTTTTTTTTAGCAATTCCTAAGCAGTTTATTGTTTTTTCAAACTTTGTGAAAGTATGGTTCAACCTGAGAAAGAGATATAAAAATGATGTTAACGAAGATTCCCTTACTGTGTATTTTGTTGCTGTACATTGAAAACTTCACAACGTCTCCATCTGACTTAGATTTAAAACACTATGCATTGCGTCCAACTATTGAGATGTGAGTATCTTGAGAGTATAGGATGTCTTCCCTTTCTATTCGTGTCCCAAATGCTCATCTTATAGTTTCGCAGAAAGCAAACATTTAATGATTATATTTTCATTAATTCATCTAAATTGATTGTAGAGTCTTAATATAATTTCTATGAACTTTTCTTGCCTTTTGTCAGCATACTGTGAATCTAGAAACTCTGAAGCCCTTCACAGCTTTAAACTGTGCGTCTTTTAAAGCTATGTTTATTCGCCCTCTTTAACCAATGACACTGACTAACTGGCTGATTCATAAAAAAGTCACTCTTCTTGTGGAATGATTACTGAGAACTGAAAAATCTATATATTATTGAAAAATAACAACAACAACAACAACAACAGTGAAAGTCACTCCATGCCTCAGCTCTAATCTTTCTCTCACCAATTCCTCCTTTAATCTGGACATTCTTCTTCTCCGCTCTGCATACTGACATCCCCTGTTTCCTCTGTGTTTCAACTAAAACTTTGTCTCCAGGGGCAGAGCCAAGATGGCCGAGTGAGAGCAACTACTCACCTAAGTTCTCAGACAAACTCCTTCACATACTTCTATAAAGAGAAGCTGACCAAATTTTGGAGGAGGGGAATCCAATTGGAGACACACTGTGGCAAATTCACAGTCAGGACAGACTAGAAGATGGAGAGGAAGGTTGTGTCCACGGGAGTGGAGGAGCACACAGGGTACAGCACAGCACGTCCCCATGGAGGGAGGGCTGAGCAGGAAGGTCTGGGCAGTCTGAGGCAGCGAGTGCACTGAGGAATCTTGAGCATATCAGCCCAGGAAAGGACTCTCACAGGAGCCACAGAGTCCCAGGTACCTGCAGCAGCTGGTCTTGAGACCAGCAGCCCACAGAATAAATGGCTGTAACTCACCTACTTGAACTTGTGTGAGCCACAATGGCGGAGCTATCTGTAAATGTTCTTTACCCCTCTCCCTCTTGACCTTGAAAGAAGCATAAAGTATTTCCCCAGAAAAATCCTAGATGAGTGGGATCAACAGAAGGGGCAAAAGTCTCGTAGCATGTGAGGTTAGGAAAACTGGTAAGGAGGATTCCTCTCTGCTGTGAAAGAAGAAAAACAGCGCAGGACCCAGAACTGTCCCAGACAGTCCCACCTCAGGGAAGCAGGAGGACAACCAGAGCCTCAGGGGGGTGGAGGCTTGCAACCACCAACAAAAGGACACTAGGAGTGCATCAGCACCCTAGGGAAAAGAGAAAGACACGAGGGCAGGCAGGATAACCAAACGCTGAGTTTATCTTTGCTCTAGCTCAGCAGAAGAGACCACCCCTGGCCAGACCACCTCTCCCCCACACTTAAGAAGCCATCTCCAGGGCAATTCTGGGGAAACACAAAAAGACTTCACCTGGCCTCTGCTTTCTCACACCAGCCAGCTAAGCACCAGCTTCTTTAACTTCTAGCTGAAAGAACCATAGGCCACAACACGCAAAGCCTCGTTATCATGAGTAAGAAGCAAAGCAGGAAAGAAAAGACCATAGAATCTTTCTATGGGGACAAGGACCAAAACCCAAATATCAAAGAAGTCAGCACTGAGACTGTACTCCCATATGAAAGTGCAGAAGGGACTAGGAACTGGTGGCAAGCACAAAGACCACTTTTGGAAGAGCTGAAAAAGGATTTTAAAAGTCAAACTAGAGAAAGAGAAGAAAAAATGGCCAAAGAATTTAAAAGTATGAAAAAAGAGTTCACTGAAGAGAACAGCTCCTTCAAAAGGAAAATTGAACAAATGGAATAGGAAGTACAAAAACTAACTGGAGAAAATAATTCCTTAAAAGGAATAATTGGACTGATGGAAAAGGAGATGCAAAATTTAACTGAAGAAAACAATTTGATAAAAATTACAATTGGGCACGTAGAAGATAATGATTCCATGAGATATCAAGAATCAGTCAAACAAAATCTAAAGAATGAAAAGATAGCAGAAAATGTAAAAGATCTAATTAGGAAAAACAACGAACCTGGAAAATAGATACAGGAGAGAAAATTTAAGAACTCTAGGTGTACCAGAAAGCCACGATGAAAAAAAGAGCCTGGACAATAACTTCTAAGAGATCATCAAGGAAATCTGCTCAGAATTTCTGAATGCAGAAGGGGAAATAGTCATCCAAAGAAAAATACCATCTCATAAAAAGAAATTGAACAAGCCATCAATGGAAAAATCTCCAGGGCCGGATGGATTTACAAATGAATTCTATCAAATATTTAAAGAACAGTTAATTCCAATATTATATATACTATTTGGGAAGATTGTGGAAGGAGTCCTCCCAAATTCTTTTTATGATACAAATATAGTTTTGATACATAAACCAGGAAGAGCTAAAACAGAGAAAGAAAGTTACAGACTAATTTCTCTAATGATTATAGGTGCAAAATTTTTAAATAAGACTTTAGCAAAAAGAATACAGCAACTTATCACTAGAAGAATACATTATGATCAGGTAGAATTTATTCCAGGAATGCAGCGTTGATTCAATATTAATAAAACTCTTAGCATTATTGATCATACCTACCACAAAACTAGCAGAAACCACATGATTATCTCAATAGATGCAGAAAAAGCTTTTGACAAAATACAACACCCATTCCTATTAAAAAACGCTGGATAGCATAGGACTAAATGGAACTTTCCATACAATAATAAGCAGTATCTACCTAAAACCGTCAGTAAGCATTATATGCAATAGAGATAAACAAGATGCGATATCAGTTAGTTCAAGGGTGAAACAAGGATGTCCATGATCACCACAATTATTCGATATGGTATTAGAAATGTTAGCCGTAGCAATGAGAGGAAAAAGAAATTGAAGGAATTAGAACAGGCAAAGAAGAAACTAAGTTATCGCTCTTTGCAGATGATATGATGATACACTTAAAGAATCCCAGAAAATCAAGTAAATAAACTATTTGAAATGATAAACAAATTTGGAAAAGTTGCAGGTTACAAAATAAACCCACACAAATTTTCTGCACTTCAATATATTACTAACAAAGCCCAACAGCAAGAGATAGAAAAAGAAATCCCATGTAAAGTTAGGGTAGACACTATAAAATATTCGGCAGTCTACCTGCCAAAACAAATCCAGGGACTATATGAGAACAATTCCAAAACACTTTTCACTCAAATGAAGTCAAATATAAGTTAAGTGGAAAAACATCAGCTGCTCGTGGGTAGGCTGAGTCAATATAATAAAAATGAAAATTCTATCTGAATTAATTTCCTTATTCAGTGCCATAACAATCAAACTACCAAATATTATTTTATAGAGCCAGAAAAAAATAGTATCAAAATTCATCAGGAAGATCAAAATATCCAGAATATCAAGGGAACTGATGAAAAGAAATGATAGGGAATGTGGCCCATCTCTATCAGATCTCAAATTGTATTATAAGGCAGCAGTTATCAAAGGTACTTCATACTAACTAAGAAACAGAAGGGAAGATCAGTGGAATAGGGTAGATGTTCAAGACACAATAGTCAATGAATATAGCAATGTACTCTTTGATATACCCAAGGACCCCAGCTTCTGGGATAAGAACTCACTGTTTGACAAAAATGGTAGGGAAAACAGGATAACAGTGTGGTAGAAACTAGGCATAGACTAATGCCTGACACCGTACACAAGAATAAAGTCCAAATGGGTACATGATCTAGGTATAAAGATTGATACTATAATCGAATTAGTAGAGCAAGGAATAGTGTGTTTATCAGATTTATGGAAAAGAGAATAATTTTTGACTATAGAAGAGACAGAAATACTAATGAAATGCAAAATGCATAATTTTGAATACATTAAACTGAAAAGGTTTTGCACTACAAAACCCAATGCAACCAAGATTAGAAGGGAAGCTGAAAACTGGGAAAGAATTTTGACAATGTGTGTCTGCAATAAAGGCCTCATTTCTAAAATATATAGAGAACTGAGTCAAATGTACAAGAATACATGTCATTCTCAAACTGATAAATGGCCAAAGTATATGAACAGGTAGTTTTCAGCTACGTATAATCATAGGAAAAAACACTCTAAGCCACTATTGGTTAGAGAGATGCCAATCAAAACAACCCTGAGATATCACATCACACCTATCAGATTGGCTAATATGACAAAACAGGAAGATGACAAATGGTGGAGAAGATGTGGGAGAGGTGGAACACCAATTCGTTGTTGGTGGAGCTGTGAGCTGATGTAAACATTGTGGAGAGCAATTTGGAACTATGCCCAAAGGTCTACAAAAATATGCATGCCCTCTGATGCAGCAATACCGCTTCTATGATTGCAACCCACAGAGACCATAAAAATGGGAAAGCATTCCACTTGTACAACAATATTTATAGCAGCTCTCTTTGTGGTGGCCAAAATCTGAAAATCAAGGGGATGCCCATCAATTAGGGTATGGCTGAATTAATTGTGGCATATGAATGTAATGTAATACTATTGTGCCATAAGAAATGATGAACAGGAAGACTTCAGAAAGGCCTGGAAAGATTTATATGAACTCATACTGAGTGAAAGGAGCCATACCAGAAGAACTCTGCACATAGCAATAACACCACAATGTAGAGGAATTTTTCTGGTAGACTTAGTACTTCATTGCAATGCAGGGACTTAAATAACTCCCAGTGATCTCTTAAGGCACAGTGCCTTCCACATCTAGGGAACGAACTAGGGAATTTGATCGCAGAATGAAGCAGATCATTTTCTTTCTTTATGTTTTAGGCTTTTTTTTAATGATTTCTCCCATTGGCTTTAATTCTTCTATGGAATATGACTAAGCTAAAAATATATTTAATAGAAAATTATGTGTAGAACCTACATAAAACTGTATGCTGTCTCAGGGATGGGGTGGGGAGGTAGAAGGATAGGAAGGGAGGGAAGGGAAAAATCTAAGATATATGGAAGTGATTGTAGAAAACTAAAAAAATGAAGATAAAATAAAAAAATAAAAAATTTGGAGGGAAGCAGAAAACTGGAAAAGAATGTTTGCAACTAGTGTGTGTGATAAAGGCTTCATTTCTAAAATATGTAGAGAACTGAATCAAATGCACAAGAATGCAAGTCGTTCCCCAATTGATAAATGGTCAAAGGATATGAACAGGCAGTTTTCAGAGGAAGAAATTAAAGCTATCTATAATCATATGAAAAAAATGCTCTAAATCACTATTGATTAGAGGAATGCAAATCAAAACAACTCTGAGGTACCACATCACACCTATCAAATTGGCCAACATGGCAAAACAGGAAGATGAGAAACGTTCAAGAAGATGTGGGAGAGTTGGAACACTAATTCCTTGTTGGTGGAGCTGAGCTGATGCAATAATTCTGACGAACAATTTGGAACTATGCCCAAAGGGCTACAAAAGTATGTGTACCTTTTGATCCAGTAATGTCGCTTCTGGGACTCTATCCCAAAGAGGTCAGAGAAATGGCAAAAGTTCCCACATGTACGAAAATATTTATAGTAGCTCTCTTTGTGATGGCCAAAAACTGGAAATCAAGGGGATGCCCATAAATTATGGAATGGCTGAACAAATTGTGGTATATGAATATAATGGAATACTATTGTGCTATGAGAAACGATGAACAGAAAGACTTCGGAGATGCCTGGAAAGACTTTCACGAAGTGATGCCGAGTGAAAGGCACAGAACTAGGTGAAATTTGTACACCGCAGCAACCACAGTGTGCGAGAAATTTTTCTTGTAGGCTTAGTACTTCTTTGAAACGCATGGACTTAAAAAAATTTTCAATGGCCTTTTTGGGGAAAACACCTTCCACATCTAGACAAAGAACTATGGAATTGGTTTGCAGACAGAAACAGACTATTTTCTTTTGTATTATGTTATTTTTTGTTTTGTTTTATAATTTCCCCCATTCATTGTAATTCTTCTACGCAACGTGCATTTAGTAGGAATTTGTTTTCTTTACAAAGTAAATAAATACATCTCTATCTCCTATAAGAAGCCTTCTTTAACTTCTATTAATTCAAGTGTACTCACTCTGATAATTAAGTCCCATTTATCATATATTTAGAGTGATCTGTACATATTATTCCATAGTAGCTTCTATTTTTTAAATTTATTTTTATTTTTTTAAATTTTTTTCCCCTTGTTTAAGCACAGAACTTAGCTGAGTGCTTGACACATCATAGTGGGTGTTTATTAAACATTTATTCATCATTTGTTGACTTAATGTGGATTTCTAAATACATGTATGCCTTTGATTTCTCTTTGAGTGATTCTAGATCCTAGTGCTTACCAGAAGCAATCTACTTCTCATTCACTTTCATCATGACTTTCATGAATACTTAAATATGGTACAATGCTGAGCTCAATATTTCTATGCATATACCATAGATCCTAATCCAGTGGTTGAACTTAAGAATAATTGCTAGGAGAATGTGTAGATGACGATGATAATGATGATTGCAAACCCAAGTAAAGTGGGATTTTTTGTTGTTTTCTTTCCGGAATTGTTTCCTGGGCTCATTGAAAACTTCCGAATAATTGTTCTCCTTTGAAATCGGGTTGTTCACAGCTGTGATGAGTCATGTTGGTTTCATGCCTACTGACTCTGAGCCAATCAGGAGCTAACTCTTAGTTATATATTGTGGGAGGTTGACATTTTGCTTTGGGGGTTTGCTGAGGAGAAGGAACTTTTGATTGCTTGGATAGGATTCTGAGTAGCTATTTCTTAAGAGCCACTCGACTACTCAGAAATTTGTGTTCTTTCAGTCTGGTCGTATAACTAGGAGGTTGTATTACTTTTTTCAGAAAATACGATTTCTGTCTGTTGAATTTTGTGCTAATTTCTCTGATTGCATTTACTTTCTTCTAATGATGGTAAGATTGTTGATCCCTTAAAAGGTGCATTCCTTTTTCAAAAGAGATCAAAGAACTTGTGCTAGAAAGCCATTCTGGGTGTGCTAGGGCATTTGATAATACTGCAATGACGATGAAAATCATGAAGAGGATTGTTGGTGTGTTTGTCCTATCATACCATTGAAGATCATGTCATCAGAGTAATGCTTATATGACTTGCACTTTACTTTGTTTTGAGTGAGAGATGGCTGTGCAAGGTCACCAGCCTCACTTTCTCCTCCAGATCCATCTGGACCTAGTGATCAGATATTCATCAGCATGGTTGGAGATGGCCCAGGATGAGAACTAAGGACTATTTAGATTCTCACTTAGGGTGAGGTAATGCCCATTCAGTGAATAGGCCTGCTTAGGAAGTTGTCAGGAGGATGGCGGCTTTAATGAGCCAAAGAAAAAATAACTAAATCGAGCTTGAAGGGAAACAGCAACAGTTTCTATTGAAGGTCACTCTTAAGCTAGCGGGGTCCAGAGTATAGCCTTTAAGAGGAGCTTGAGCAGGGGAGGGGGAGGCTAATGTTGTCCAATCTATGGGCTTCAGAGTTCAGTAGGTTTAAGGTTTGGGGAAAAAAATCAAATAAGAGAAGTAGAGAAAAATTGGGAAGGGAAATGAGAGTGATGAAAGAAAATAATGAAAATAGAGGAGTCAAATGCTTGCTAAAAAGTGTTGAAGAAAACAACACCACAAAAACAGACTAATCACGGAAGAATTTAAAAGGAAAATTGGGCTAATAGAAAAAGAAACACAAAACTTAACTGGGAAAACTGGACACAGAAAAGGAAGTACAAAACCTACATGGAGAAAATAACTCCTTAAAAGGAACAATAGGACAGATGAAAAAGGAGATGCAAAAGTTAACTGAAGAAAGCAATTTGATAAACAGAATCAGGCAAGTAAAAGCTAATGACTCCTATGAAACATCACTAATCAGTCAAACAGAATGTAAAGAATAAAAAAATACAAGAAAATGTAAAATATCTCATCGGAAAAAGAAGTGACCCGGAAAATAGTCCCAGGAGAGAAAATCTAAGAATTATTGGTCTAGCAGGAAGCCATTATGCAAAAACAAAAGCCTGGACAATATCTTCCAAGAAATCATCATGAAAAACTTCCCAGCAGTCCTAGATTCAGAGGGCCAAATGGTCATTGAAAGAATCCACCGTTCATCTCCTGCAAGGGATCGCAAGTTGAAAACACCAAGGAATGTCGTTGCCAAATTCCAGAACTATCAAGTGAAGGAGAAAATACCAACAAGCAGCCAGAAAGAAACAATTCAAATATCGAGGAGCTACAGTCAGGATCACACAGGACCTTGCAGCTTCTGTATTAAAAAAGGATTGTAATATGATATTCCGTAAGGCAAAGGAGCTGTGACTACAACAAAGCAAAAATGAGGTAATATTTCAGGCAAGGGATTTCCACACATTCCCGATGAAAAGACTAGAGCTGAATAGAAACTTCGATCTTCAAACACAAATCTCAAGAGAAGCATAAAAAAAAATGAAAAGAGAGGAAAAAAAACTTGTTATGAAATATTGACAAACTCTTTACATCCTTACAGGGGAAAGATAATATTTGTTAATCTTGGAAAATGTATATTTGTTATAACGTGCATTCTTCCTTCTTTGCGGAAGAGGACTGTGCCATCAGAGAAATGATGACATGACTTGTGTGGAGGGCTGACTTTTTATGATATATAAAAGCGATGTACAGACATAGAGGGAGTGGGTTTAAAGTAAATGATTTCATGATCACAAAGTGATTTAAGGGTGGGAAGGGATTGGAATGGGAGATATGAAAAGGAGGAGGCAGAAAAAGGTTATTACCTCACAGGAAGAGTCACAAAAATATATTATAGTAGAGGGAAAGAATAGAGGCAGATGAGCATTGTTTGAGATTTACTCTCATCAGATTTGGTTCTAGGAGGGATCAACAAACTCACTGAAGTATAGAAATCTAACTAGCTCCATAAGCAGTAGGAGGGGACGGGAGAAAGAAAAGGGAGGGGAGGCTAAAAGGAAGGGAAGAAGTAGTAAGGGCAAAGAGGAGTAAAACTGATGGGGCTTGGAAAAGGGAGGAAATGTTGAGGGAGGTCGTGGTCAAAAATTAAAATTCTTTTGGGGAGGGGAAGGTAAAAGGGAGAATTAAACACATGAAAGGGGGAAAGAAGATGGAGGGAAAGACATAGATAGTAATCATAACTGTCAATGTGAATGGGATGAACTATGCCATAAAATGGAGACGGATAGCAGAATGGATTAAAAACCATAATCTAATAATATGTTCTTTACAAGAAACATATTTGAAATGGGGGCATACACACAGGGTAAAAGTAAAAGGTTGGAGCAGAATATATTGTGCTTCACCTGATGTAGAAAAAGCAAGAATAGCACAAAGCACTGCTCATCACAAAGCAAAAGCAGAAATAGATCTAATCAAAAGACAAAAGGGAGGAAGCCATATCCCGCTAAAAGGCACCATAGACAACAAAACAGTTTCATGACTAAACATATATGTTACAAGTGGTATGGCATCCAGATTCCTAGAGGAGAAGTTAAGGGCGATGCAGGAAGAAATAGAGAGCAAAACTATACTAGTGGGGTACCTTAACCTCCCCCTCTCTGAAGCTGATAAACCTAACCTCAAAATAGACACCCATATAAGACTGCACAATGTCTAAGGGAGGGAGTGAAAAAGGAGGGGGTGTAAGAGGGGGAGGAAGGGGAAAAACATCTGTGATGTATGGAAATTTTTGCAGAACACTGAAAAGAAATAAAAATAATTTCGAAAAACGAAACAATTCAAGTAGTGTGGAAATGCAATCAGGATACCAAAAGATCTACCAGCTTCTACGTTAAGGGATCAGAGAACGTCAAATATCATATTCCAGAGATCAAATGAGTTAGGATTAAAACCAAGAATCACCTACCGACCAAAACTGAGTATCCTCCTTCAGGGAAAAACATGGCCATTCAATGAAATAGTGAACTTTAGAGTATACTTGATGAAAGAATAGAGATGAATAGAAGATTATACTTCCAAACACCAGATTCAAGAGAAGCATGAAAAGAAGGGGCAAGCTTGATCATGACGAGGCGTAAGAATATGCTGATGAAAAATGTGTTGGTGAAGAGATCCAAAAGCATGTCTTATATGAAGAAGGATTGAAAGAACTGTGAATGTTTGTCATCAAACTGATAAGTCTTTTGGAAAGGGAGAGGGACAACAGGGAATGATTATCTTCAAACATTTAAGAGGTTTCTTGTAGACAAAGAAAGAGATTATTCTGCTTGACCCTGGAGGGCAGAAAGAGGAGAATTGGATGAAGTTGAGGAAAGGTCAAGTATTATCAGTTAAATGTAAGGACAAACTTCCTAACGATGAAAGCTGTCTAAAAGTCCGTGAGTAGCCCCCAAAGGTGATGAGTTTTGAGGCACAGAGCGTCTTCAAGAGAAACCTGGATAACCATTTAAAATTCATAATGTAGAGGAGCCAAGATGGTGGGGTAGAAAGATACACATATGCTAGCTCCAAAACCCACAGACCATAAAATATCTGTAAAAAAGAACTCCCAACAAATTCTGGAGCAGCAGAAGCTACAGAACAATGGAGCAGACGAGATTTCTGATCCAGAGAGACCTGAAAACCTGACACGAAAGGTCCATCGAGCACCTGACCTGGAGCTGAGCCCAGCCTTGCCTTGCCCGCGCGGCACCAAGAGGAGCAGATCCCAGCAGGCTTCAGGGACAGAATCTCCAGCAGCCGCACAGATCCCTCCACCCACAGGTGACAAAGGTTGGTGAGAGAGACTTTTGGGGGTGGCGAGAGGGGAGTGGGGTGTCCCCATAACTCAGGCTCCCTCGGGAGGCAGCAGAGGGGGTGGCAGCAGAAGGGGCGGCAGCGGAGAAGGCCTCCCCAAGCAGGCAGGAGCCCGGATGCATTGTTGAAGGTCTCCACATAAACCCGCTGAGGGAACTGAGCCCTGTGTGTCGGCCCTGCCCCAAACTGAGCACCTGAACTTAATCTCACACTGAATAGTAGCCCTGCCCCCTCCCAAAGTCCTGAGGCTGGAAAGCAGCATTTGAATCTCAGACCCCAAGTGCTGGCTGGGTGGATCTGGAGGCGTGGTGGGTGTGGAAAGAAAACTCAGAAGTCAAGTCACTGGCTGGGAAAATGACCAGAAAAGGGGAAAAAAAATAAGACTAGAGAAGGTTACTTTCTTGGTGAAAAAATAATTCCTACCTTCCTTTCAGATGAGGTAGAACAATGCTTACCATCAGGGAAAGACACAGAAGTCAAGGCTTCTGTATCCCACACATCCAAAATAAATGTACCATAGGCTCAGGCCAAGGAAGAGCTCAAAAAGGCTTTTCAAAATCAAGTAATAGAGGTGGAGGAAAAACTGGGAAGAGAAATGAGAGAGATGAAAGAAAAGCATGAAAAGCAGGTCAACACCTTGCTAAAGGAGACCCAAAAAATGCTGAAGAAAATAACACCTTGAAAAATAGGTTAACTCAATTGGAAAAAGAGGTTCAAAAACCCAATGAGCAGAAGAATGCTTTAAAAAGCAGAATTAACCAAATGGAAAAGAAGGTTCAAAAGCTCACTGAAGAAAATAATTCTTTCAAAATTGGAATGGAACACATGGAGGCTAATGACTTTATGGGAAACCAAGAAATCACAAAACAAAACCACAAAAATGAAAAAATGGAAGATAATGTGAAATATCTCAATGGAAAAACAACTGACCTGTAAAATACATCCAGGAGAGACAATTTAAAAATTATGGGACTACCTGAAAGCCATGATCAGAAAAGGATCCTAGACATCATCTTTCATGAAATTATCAAGGAAAACTGCCCTAATATTCTAGAACCAGAGGGCATAATAAGTATTCAAGGAATCCACCGATCACCGCCTGAAAGAGATCCAAAAAGAGAAATTCCTAGGGACACTGTGGCCAAATTCCAGAGTTCCCTGGTCAAGGAGAAAATATTGCAAGCAGCTAGAAAGAAACAATTCAAGTATTGTGGAAATACAATCAGGATAACACAAGACCTAGCAGCTTCTACATTAAGGGAATGAAGGGAGTGGAATAGGATATTCCAGAAGTCAAAGGAACTAGGACTAAAACCAAGAATCACCTACCCAGCAAAACTGAGTGTAATACTTCAGGGGAAATAATGGTCTTTCAATGAAATAGAGGACTTTCATGAATTCTTGATGAAAAGACCAGAGCTGAAAAGAAAATGTGACTTTCAAACACAAGAATGAAGAGAAGCATGAAAAGGTAAACAGCAAAGAGAAGTCATAAGGGACTTACTAAAGTTGAACTGTTTACATTCCTACATGGAAAGAAAATATGTGCAACTCTTGAAACTTTTCAGTATCTGGGTATTGGGTGGGATTACACACACACACACACACACACACAGAGCACAGAGTGAATTGAAGAGGACGGGATCATACCTTAAAAAAATGAAATTAAGCAGTGAGAGAGAAATATATTAGGAGGGGAAAGGGAGAAATGGAATTGGGCAAATTATCTCTCATAAAAGAGGCAAGAAAAAGACTTTTTAGTGGAGGGAAAAAGAAGAGAGGCGAGAGAAAAACATGAAGTTTACTCTCATCACATTCCACTAAAGGAAGGAATAAAATACACACTCATTTTGGTATGAAAACCTATCTTACAATACAGGAAAGTGGGGGAGAAGGGGATAAGCAGGGTGGGGGGAGGATGGAAGGGAGGGCAATGGGAGGAGGGAGCAATTTGAAATCAACACTCTTGGGGAGGGACAGGATCAAAAGAGAGAAGAGAAGCAAGGTGGGGCAAGATAGGATGGAGGGATATATAGTTAGTCTTACACAACACGACTATTGTGGAAGTCATTTGCAAAACTACACAGATATGGCCTATATGGACTTGCTTGCCTTCCAAAGGGAATGGGTGGGGAGGGAGGGATGAAGAGAAGTTGGAACTCAAAGTTTTAGGAACAACTGTCGAGTACTGTTCTTGCTACTAGGAAATAAGAAATACAGGTAAAGGGGTATAGAACGTTATGTGGACCTACAGGACAAAAGAGAAGATGGGGACAAGGGAAGGGAGGGATGATAGAAGAGAGGGCAGATTGGTGATAGGCGCAATTAGAATGCTCGGTGTTTTGGGGGCGGGGGGAGGGACAAATGGGGAGAAAATTTGGAACCTAAAATTTTGTGAAAATGAATGTTAAAACTTAAATAAATTAATTTTAAAAAATTAAATTCATAATATAGTAGAGAGGATTTCTATTTAGGTACAGATTGGATTAAATCACCTCTGACTTTCCTCAGATTCTAACATTTTATGAAATGGAGACCAGATGAGGACTTGTCAGGGATAATAGAGATGCTTTTCTTGCTTAAAGTAGGGATTAGAGCAGACGATCCTTCAAACTCCTTCTAGGTAAAAGATTCCATGTAATGAGCCCTTGACTTAGAGATAGGCTCTGCCACTAACTAGCTATGAAACCTTCAGCAAGATCCTCTATGAGGTCCAGTTTCCTCTTTAGTAAAACGAAGAGGCCCAAATGATCAAAGAAAGAGCAAAAGAAATTAGATTGTTCAAAAATGTATAGTGGCTCATTTTGTGGAGGCAAAGAATTAGAAACTAATGAAGTACTAATTAATTTATGAATAGCTAAGTAGTTGTAATATGTAAATATAATGGGATACCATTTTGCTATAAAAAATGAATAGGAAATGGTTCAGAAAAAACTGGGAAGGCTGATATGAAACGATTCAGAAGGAAATGAATAGAATAGGAAAAGAGTTTATCCCCAAAGAGTCAAGTTATAAAATTTGACTGTACCTGAACCAGATGAAAATATTATTGGCAAATGTTTAACATAATAAATTTTGAAATGCAACATGTTTTTTGTTGCTCAGTTATTTCCAACTACTGTGACCTCAAACTGTCCCTAGCTGAATGAGAACTATGAATTTTAGATGTAGGTGAGTAGTTAAGTTCGCTTTACTTATACTAACTCCAAAGATTACTTTTTGAACATTTTTTTTTTTGCTTCTCATCAGAGTTATATTTCTATATACAAAATATAAATTGTTGCTGATGAGTCATTTCAAGTGTATCTGACGCCCATTTGGTGTTTTCTTGGCAAATTACTGAAGTGTTTGGCCATTTCCTTCTCCACCTCATTTTACAGATGAGGAAACTGTGGCAAAAAGTATGAAGGGACTTGCACCTGCTCACATACCTATTAAGTTTCTGAGGCCAGATTTGAACTCAAGTCTTCCTGACTCCAAGCCTGACTGTCTAGCTGCCCCACACTAAAGTAAAGATAATGTTAATTTGTGGTTTTCTAAGTCAATAGGCAGCCTTATAGTTATGTTTATATTTGTTTGGCACCACTGAATTATCAAAAAAAAATTGTTAAAACAAGGCAAACAAACAACAACAAAATTTGTGACACAATATTTTTGCCATCACATTGTTTGCCATTTTATTTTTAATCCATTGGTTTTGTTTAAAACTTTTTAAATTTAGTATAGTCAAAATTGCATATTTGACCTCTCATTAAGCTATCTCTCATTTGGTCAAAAAATATTCCCTTATCCATAGAACCTAACAAGTAACTTTTTTATGCTCCCTTAATTTCTTTATACTTTATGTCTACAACATAAACCGATTTTTACTTTATATTAGCATGTTGTATGAAATGCTGCTCTATGCTTACTTTCTGTCAAACTGCTTCCCAGCTTTTTAAGCAATTTTTTTAAAATGGTAAGTTACTATCCCCAAAACTTTTAAGTTAGTATTTATCAAACACTAGATTACTACTGTCATTTACTACTGTACATTGTGTACCTCATTTATCTCCCTGATCCAACACTTTATTTCTTAGCTTGTAGTAGACTGTTTTGATGATTACTGCTTTGTACAATAGTATCAAATCTTGTATTTCTAGGTTACCATTCTTAATTTTTTTTCATTCAATTGCTATGTTTAAGGATTTGTTCCTCTAGAAGAATTTTATTTGTTTTTTTTTTATTTTACTATATGAAATACTTGTTTGGTATTTTGACTGATCAAGGAACTGATCTTTTCAAATTTTTATATATTGCTATGTTTTTTCTTAGTAACATGGCTCTTCTTACATCTGAGTTATTAGTATTTTTATAATTGTTTAAAACTATACTTGTATAAAAATCTCAACTTTTTTGTGGGTAGCTTGCTGGTGCACCCTACAGAATGCTTGATCTGAAGTTCAAATCTGGTCTCAGATACTTAATATGTATGAGAACATGGACAAATCACTTAATCGTGTTAATTTCAGTTTCCTCATCTGTAAAAGAGATGAAGAAAAACAAATGACAAACTACTTTGTCGGAAAAAACCAAATGGAGTCACAAAAAGTTGAACATGTGTAAACATCAACAATAAACACTTTTAAGTGCCAATATTTTATAGGTGACATTGTAGGCCTTTGAACTGTGGAACATAAAAGTGTCAGAAAAACTAAAAAAATAATTTTAGAAGCAGTCTACTCTATTTTTTTAAACATTTATAATTTTATGATCAATTAGTATAATTTACTGAATAGAAGTCTGGCTTAGCAGAGTGAGAATTGGAACAGATAGATTGAGTGAAGAATCACTGAGATATTTTTAAGTCACATGAGTTCAGCCATTTTTAGTCATATCTGAGTTTTCATGCGACCACATAGTTATGTCTTTTGGTTCGTTTTTGGCACAGACACTGAAATACTTTACTATTTCCTCCTACAGCTAACTTTGAAGGTGAGGAATCTGATACAAGTAAGTTAAGTGAATTGCCCACTGTCACACAATTAGTGTCAGAGACCAGATTTGAACTAAGAAAATGAGTCTTCCATACTCCAGGACCAGCATTCTATGTCCTGTGCAACTAGATATCAAGTCAGTACTCTTAAATTACGGTCAGGCAAGAGTTGATGCATGACTCAGACAATAAAATAAAGTAACAGAAATTGCTATTCTGTCTGAAAAGTAGTTTTCTCACTGATCTCAAATACTTGTATGTAGGGAATCTCAAGAAAACAATACTGTGTTCGTCTGATCAATGTTCTTGATCAACCATCAGTGTTCTTGGTTAATATGTGCATGGTGTTAGATCCATAATTTTCCTTTTGTCATTTAAGGATATTGTTCCTTCTCAGAGTTATGCATGTGTTGATTATTCTCAGTAGAACACCAGTTTCTTCAGGGCAAGGACAATTTTGCAATTACCTCCTAATTCTCAGTGCCTGTTCCAGTTCCCAGCATAGCAGATATTTAGTATGTGGCTCTTAGATGACGATGAATTGGAAGAAATCATCAGGAAGGAGACAGGACACATGATTTAGAACCTCAAAAAATAAAAAAAAAAAGGAACGGCAGAAGTCACGGATGGAAGCTACCAAAAGGCATTAGTTACGTCTTATGTATTGATAATCTTTGTTTTCCCTAAAGGACCAAAATTAAACACAGTTTTATGACTTTTGCTTGTTTCTTCCTGATTCTAATTATTTTAAAAAATCATGTTTAAAATGAAGAGTTTCTTTGTTTTACTAACAAATTAATTTATTTCCAAACATAGTGTCCTCATACATATTGAAACATTAAATCCGTGAGGCCTGATTGTATGATAGCAAAATAATTGTGTCTTCTGACTTATGGTATTGGTAAGCATTTAGATTTGATAATGATTTAAATGCTAGCAAAGTACTCCCTACAATTCTGCAGAGAAATATGTTTAACAACCTTTTCCTCATTGTAGGTTTGAGCAATGAATTAATACTCACCAATACATAGATGCCTAACAATTCCCTTTAAGGAAAAACAAATATGCAGTCCACCCAGACCCTTCCAACAGTAATAACAATAGCTTCTTTTTCCAATTTGTAAATACTTTACTTTAAAAATTACTGCAATTTGATTCAAAGTGAAGGCATTGTGCATATGGAACGGTTTCATTGGTGCCTAATACAACCTTTTTGAAGTGATTACTGTTCAGTCTAATGGTGTCATCAGTTGATCATTGTAGTATTGTGATCACCAGCCACAGTCACATTCCAAGCATGTCCAGTCTACCCATCCTTGTTCAATCCCTCTTCAGGGAACATGCAGCACATTTAGAAAAAAATATCAGCCTCTCTTTATTTTAATTGTTTATTATTTATGTTTAGAAGTGAAAGACAATCAAAAGATGGGTGTTTCATTACGGATAGAAGGCTGGCCTTAGAATAGTGAAGGTAAAAGCTCAAGTCCTGGCTCTACCACACAAAACCGCATTCTTTTTCTTCATTCTTTTCTTTCTTTCTTCATTATTTTATTCATTTGTGTTTGTGTATGTACCATGCCTGTCACAGTGGAAATGACAAAATTCTTTGTTCCTGTTAATTGCTTGTTTGACAACCATACCCATAGTAAGTACTTCATTTTGTTCTCTTCTATTTTTGTTTCTTTATGTGCCATTTATATTTTGGTCATAAATCCATTCTGCATTTCTTATGGAATAAAGTTAATGATGATTATAACAAAAGTAAAAATATCATTTTAAATATGTATTCTGTGATTAGAAATTTATTAAGAACTTTACACTTTTTTCTCATTGATATTTATAACAATTCTGGTAGGTAGTTTCTATAATTGCCCTCATTCTACGCATAAGTAAACTAAGGTAGTGGTTAGAAGACGTGCCCAGGGTGACACATCTTTTAAAAATTTCTGGCTGAACTTTAGCTCCCTGAATTTTAACTTGTGACTCCCTGGACTGGGGCTCTTTCTTCTGTGTCACCTAACCATCATTCTAAAAAAGTGTTAATCTACCCTTAATTTCTTCCAACCTCCTTTAATGTGTTTCTTTTTTTAAAAAAAATGACCTCTTATCAAAGAAATTCTTGTTTTTTACTTTATTGAATAGTAGGCTATCTAGATCAATTCTTCTAGATTATTGCTTATGCAGCTTTTAAAAATGATTTTTGGTATTCTTTAACCAGTAATGAATGATGTTGATCATTTTGAATTTTTGGACAAAGGGAGAGTTATTCACATGACCCTTCCTCTTCCCCTTCCATGGCAGCATTGGCAACATTCCAGGAACACAGGCACTCCTGATCACACATGCTAATAAAAATAGTGGAGGAAATAATCCACTTAAAAAGGGAATGCATAGTAGATTATAGATGTGATCTATTGACTGATCATTGCTTCCTCAATTATGCCATGCTCTTGTAAAAGAAGGTTGGTATTAGAACACCAGTAATACCTGTCTGGGGAAAAAAAGTGGAAGCATGGACATGAATGTTTTTTGCTACCCAGATTTTTCATGTTGTTTATTAGTTTTTTTTAAAAATGGTTCACATATTACAAAAAACAAAAACAAAATAGCCCTTGTCAATTTTACTAATTCAAACTTATTTTGAAACAATTGATCCTGAAGAGGGAAGGGCCAAGATGACTGAGTTAAAACATGGACTTTCTAGAGCTCCTCTCCTAAATCCAGGAAAATAACTGTAAAGAAAGGCTTTGGAAAAATAATGGAGCTGCAGGACCTAGATAATGAAGGAGTGAATCAAATATCCAGGCCATGACAGCCTGGAAATTTGAGGAGAAGCATCTATCACCCTGGGGTGGGAGCAGAGCCCTGCACAGGGTGAGCCCTGCTTGCACAGCTGGCACCTAAACAGGCCTTTTGGGGACTGAATCTCTGATACCTATGGTAGTGTCAAGACTTCAAAATCCCAAAATACCAAGGAAAAATTGAAGTCAATGGGAAAAAAAAAACTATGGGACCTGTGTGAGAGATCAGAGTGGTCTGACCCAGTCCCAGGCCCGCAGAGGGGTATAGGAGCCAGCAGGAACCTTAGTAGTAGGTCCAGAGGCAGCTGCTACTTTTGGAGCTCAAAACTCACAGATTGTGTGGCTTTTGAGCAGCTGGCATTACAACCCCCACCCCAAATGGAAGCAGAGAACTACCTTGACAAAGGCCTCAAAAGTCAAGTAAATAATTGGGGAAATGAGCAAAAAACCCCAACAGATTCAGACTACAGAATCTTACTTTGGTGACAAGGAAGTCCAAAATATACAAACAGAAGACAACACATACAAAGCTTGAACGTGAAAAGCCTCCAAGAAAATATGAATTGATCTCATGCCATGGAAGAGCCCAAAAAAGATTTCTGAATATCAAGTGAGAGAAGTAGAGCAAAAATTGAGAATATGAGAGTGTTGTAGGAAAATCATGAAAAACAAGTTAACTGTCCAGTAGAAGTGAATGAGAGAGAACCTCAGAACCCCAGGTAACTGCATCACCCACTCCTAATGCTACGACCCCACAGATAAAATGTCTCTAAGTCACCTACTTGAACTTCTGGGAGTCAAGATTATGGAGCAATCGAGAAATACTATCCATCTCCTCTTGTTGACCTTGAAAAACTTAGAGAATATGTCCCCAGGAAAAATCCTGAACAGTGGTATCAGAAGAAAGGGTAAACAGTCTCCTAGCCCATGAGGCTAGGAAAGGTGCAAGGGGGGTGCTTCTTGTGGCTGAAGGGGACCCGTGCAGGATCAGAGGAGTCCCAGATAGGCCCACCTCAGACACTCAGGAGGAACTACTAGGTGGGTGGATGGGTGCACCCCATAATTGCCAAATAATTAGAGAAAGGAAACACTGTAGAGCATAGGACTAAATGGAGCCTACAATAAAATAATAAGTAGTGTCTACCTAAAGTCATCAGCAATCATTACATGCAATAGGGATAAGCCAGATGGATTTTCAATAAGATTAGGGGTGAAACAAGTATGTGCATTACCAGCAATCTTGTTCAATATGGTACTAGAAATGTTAAATTTAACAATAAGAGAAGAAAAAGAAATTGAAGGAATTAACATTGGGAAAGAAGAAACTAAGTTATAACTCTGTGAAGGTGATATGATAATACATTTAGAGAATCCCAGAGAATCAAGTAAAAAACTATTTGAAATAATAAACAAAAAGTCCATGGGAGGTTGGAAGTGAGAATCCACATTAATTAAGATGATCAGGTCCAGGTTTTTAAGAGCTGTGGTCATGCAGTTGAGGAAAAACAAAACAAAAAGGGAACACTGAAGCTCTGGTTTATTTGTGATGCCCAAGAGAATGAATTCAGTCACCCGGCTCCATGAGGTTTCATTCAACTTAATCATTACTTTCATCCAAGGAAAATAATTCAAGAATAAAAGAAAAACCTTCTTTAAGTCATTTTTGCAACAGTAATTAGGTAGTTGTTTTATAGAAATGTTTTAAATTAAATGATCAGGAACTTTGACATTAATTACAATTGAGGCACAAGAATATCGTATGATTTTGTGTTATATCATATAGCATGCCATATTATAGAATATCAATATTGTGTCACCAAGAGAAAATTAATGTGGTTTATTTAGAAAACAGAGTGGATTATAGAATTATTAATCCCCAAGGGAAAGGAGAGGATAATATTTTGAATAAATTTTAACTAAAAAATGGGCCAAAAATTATAGTAGAATCTTGAAGAACAACAGAGCACGTAAGAAGTCCTTATGGAAAATTGGTATCAATTATGGTATCAAATTGGCTTTGAGATTCAGAAGTGATGGGATTAAAATCTATCCACCTCTTTTCCAAGTAACTCTGTGCTGGTCTTTAATCTGCTGATTTTGGCTCCATTTTCTTTGACTAATAGTTTCAAAGTGATGGCCCAGTACTAGAGATGGAGTCTCCTTGTGAGGAAGGCCCTAAATCATTGAAGAGAAAGGTCCAGGTTCTTTTTTTCTCTCTCCATCTTGCAATTATTAATATTGTGACATCCAGGGAGACTCCATATGTTTACTCATTCTCTCTAGTCTTCCTTCCCATTGCCTTGTCAGAAAGAAAAGTATTTTTTTCTGCTTAGATTATTGAGTTGAGCTAGGTATAGAATCTTAGAGTTTTTAATAGCTTTCTTCGCCAGGCACTAGAAAGGACTTTTTTTTTTTTAAAAGGCTTCTTCCTCAGATGATGTCCCTTTGCATAGCATTGATCTGAAAGATCACTTGTATCCCATTAATATTAGTGATTAGTGATCACCCTCCCTTTACAAAAACTATTTTGAATCCCTGATTGCACAAAGCTTCTTTGAATATTCTCATGGCCAGCAAATTTCAGCTGATGGTTCTGCTATGAGAGCTTTGTGGCATTACAATTTGAGAGAATTCTTCACATCACCCCTAAATTTTCCTATTGATCCCAACAGTGGACTTAGTGATGGGCTTGCTGAATTTAGGTGCTTAAGTTCCATACTTTGTATATACAGTGCAATGAGAAGATCACAACACACAATGTTACCTGGCTTTCTGGAAGAAAAAAGAATCTGTGGCTTTTTCATGCTAACTCTGCCTAGAGTGAGGCTTTATGGTTTTCTCGGTCCCCAGGAGGCCATGTCCCTGAAGCACCTGTGAAGTTTAATGAATTTCATATGAACATGCCATTGCAATTGCCCAGTCAAAAATAAGTTGCAATTTTACTAGTTTGCTATATAATTTCATGAAGTATTTATTAAATAACTACTGCGTTCCAGGTTTCTGTTGGCGGGTGATGTATCTTGGGTGAAACAAGTCAATGGATATTTCACTGGTTGTGAAAGAGGTATGTAGCCATGCAGAACAGATCCACTAACCATTAATACACCAAAATCCGAGTAGATGACTATCTAGTAACTGAAACAGAATATAAAAATGAAAGGTTAAGAAAAATTTTACTTTTTGCACTGATGGGTACAAATGGACTTATTAATGGAAAACAAAAATCAGCAAGGGAATCAATAAATGAATCAACAAAAAGGAACTTGTCTTGTGAGTAATGATTTAAGACTGTGCTGGTAGTGCAAAGAATAGGTTCATGCTATGATAGAATTTTTAGTGAAATAGCACTTAAAATTTATGTCATTAAATCCCAAATTTTAGAGATGAATGGGAGTCAGAGAGCAAATATTCCCCAGAATATCACAGATTTCAGCAATAGACTTTTTCTTCAAACCTAAGTTCTCTCAGTATACAGAATGGCACCAATATCTGATTTATTTAAAAATTTTTAAAAAATTAATTCAAACCTAAGGGGTTTACTGACAGGGGACCCTGTATATCAGTGCTATTTTCCAAATGAAAAAAAATTGGAAACTGAAGTTGAAGGAAGAGATGGAAGTTTTCCTTAAGCATTTGGAGAATTATTATAATGAAGAGAGAGTGAACTCGTTCTGCTTCACAGAGACCAGTAGCAATGACTGGAAGACAAGGAAAAACATCGTAACAATAAGAGATGTTCAAAATAAGACTGGTTACTCTATTGGACAGTGTGACAGTCATATACACATGATTTTCCTAAATAAAATAAAAACTAGTTTTTAAATTTATTAGTGTAGGCCCAATACCTAGCATATTATCTGGCACAAGTATTTTTTTTTTCCTTTTTATTTTTATTTATTTATTTATTTATTATTATTATTTTTTTTTAATGTTTAACAATCACTGCCATACAATTGCGATTTTATCCCTCCCCACCCACCCCCCACTACCTCCCTCCCTCCCCACGACTGCATACAATTCTGTATAGATTCTACATATACTTTCCTATTGAGTATATTTTCACTATAGTCATGCTATGTAGTCAGACTAAGATAAATGAAAGAATCCGTATAACAAATCAGAACATGATACACAAACACATACACATACACAAACGTGATCTGCTACATTATGTGAGTGACTTCCATATTTCTCTCTCTGAGTGTGGAAGGCATTTTGCCTTGAGGTCCACCATTGGGATTTTTTTTTTTCAGAAGTTCTTGTGTTATTACAAAAATCTAAGTCTACCAGAAAAAACTCTCACACACTGTGGTTGTTGCTGTGCATAAAGTTCTCCTGGTTCTGCTCCTTTCACTCAGCATCAGGTCATATAAGTCCTTCCAGGCCTCTCTGAAGTCTTCTTGTTCATCATTTCTTATGGCACAATAGTACTCCATTACATTCATATACCATAATTTATTCAGCCATTCCCCAATTGATGGACATCCCCTTGACTTCCAGTTTTTGGCAACTACATAGAGTGCTGCTATAAATATTTTTGTACATGTGGGACCCTTTCCCATTTTTATGATCTCTTGGGGATATAGTCCTAGTAGGGATATTGCTGGGTCAAAGGGTATGCACATTTTTGTAGCCCTTTGGGCATAGTTCCAAATTGCTCTCCAGAATGGTTGGATGCGCTCACAGGTCCACCAACAATGAATTAGTGTTCCAACTTTCCCACATCCTCTCCAGCATTTATCATTTTCTTGTTCTGTCATGTTTGCCAATCTTATAGGTGTGATGTGGTACCTCAGAGTTGTTTTGATTTGCATCTCTCTAACCAATAGTGATTTAGAGCATTTTTTCATATGATTATAGATAGCTTTAATTTCTTCCTCTGAAAATTGCCTGTTCATATCCTTTGACCATTTATCAATTGGGGAATGACTTGTATGATTATACATTTGGGTCAGTTCTCTATATATTCTAGAAATGAGGCCTTTATCCCCGAGCTTAGCTGTAAAAATTTTTTCCCAATTTACTACATCCCTCCAGATTTTGGTTGCATTGGGTTTGGTTGTGCAAAAACTTTTTTAATGTACTCAAAGTTATCCATTTTGCATTTCATAATGCATTCTATCTCTCCTTTAGTAAAGAATTCTTCCCTTCTCCATAGATCTGATAAATACACTATTCCTTGCTTCTCCAGTTTATTCATGGTATCAATCTTTATACCTAAATCATGTACCCATTTGGACTTTATTCTTGTGTACGGTGTCAGGTATGGGTCTATGCCTAATTTCCGCCACACTGTTATCCAGTTTTCCCAGCAATTTTTGTCAAACAATGAGTTCTTATCCCAGAAGCTGGGGTCCTTGGGTTTATCAAACAGAAGGTTGCTATATTCCTTGCCTACTGCATCTTGAGTGCCGAGTCTATTCCACTTGTCTACCTCTCTGTTTCTTAGCCAATACCAAGTGGTTTTGATAATTGCTGCTTTATAGTACAGTTTAAGGTCTGGTAGCGCTAGGCCACCTTCCCAAGCATTTCTTTTCATTAGTCCCTTTGATATTCTGGACCTTTTGTTTTTCCAAATGAATTTTGATATTATTTTATCCAGCTCTAGAAAGTAATTGTCTGATAGTTTAATTGGTATGGCACTAAATAAGTATATTAATTTGGGTAGAATTGTCATTTTTATTATATTAGCACGGCCTACCCATGAGCAACTAATGTTTTTCCACTTACTTAAATCTGACTTTATTTGTGGCACCAGTATTTTTTAAAGGTTTGCTAGCTGATTTTCTCAGTAAAGGAACCTTAAAACAAAGTTAGATTGCTTATTATTGTAGTGTATAATGAAATAGATTGTTTTGTAGAGATATGTTGTGTTAATCCTCTAATAAGTCTTTTAATTAAATGTTTCAGTATCCTAAGATTTATTTGGAGTTGACCATTAAAAAAAAAAAGAGCAACAACTAATCAGAAGTCATTCTCTGACTGCATATTAGGAAAAAGTTTTTTCTCTAAAAAATAAGAGAAGAGTCAGGGGGAAGTTGAAAGAAATCTAGCACATGTTTATGTCTTTCTGATAATGCAATGGAATCGCACACTACATTGGGCATTAAAAAGAAGACTTAACCAGAGAAAGAACTACATAGTCTGAATGTAAATCAAAACATGCTGTTTACTTTCTCTTTTTTTTTTGTTTTTCCTTCTCGTAGTTTATCCCATTCATTCTAATTCTTATTTACAACATGACTACTGTGAAAATATGATTATGAGGAATGCATATGTAGAGGCTTTATCAGATTGCATGCTATTTTGCAAATGGAGAAAGAAAAGGAGGGGGAGAAAATTTAAAAGTAAAAAACTTTTAGAAGTGACTTTTGAAAACAAAGTATTTTGTTTGTTTTTTTAAAAGAAGGCTTAGGTGATTTTCTTAAAGAGTCTCCGCAAGGCACCCTTCACTTCTTTGTTTCTCAAACGATACATCAAACGGTTGAGCATGGGGATGACTACAGTGTTAAACACTGTGGCTATTTTGTCTGTGTCAAAGGAATGGCTAGATTGTGGCTGCAGATACAGGAAGAGAAGTGTCCCATAGAATATGACCACACCTGTAAGGTGAAAGCCAAATGTGGAGAAGGCTTTGTGTCAACCCTCAGAAGAATTTATCCTGAGGATGGTTACAAGAACGAACATGTAGAAAATAATAATAATCAGATGTGAAGAAACAAAATTAAGTACACCAAAGATGATAACGATGACTTCAATCTCACTTGTGTCTGAGCATGCAATGGACAATAGGGAAGGAACATCACAGAAGAAATGTTTTATTACATTTGATTTGCAGGAAGATAATTTAAAAAGCTTTATTGGAAACGGTAGGGATACCATGGTGCTATAGAGATATGACATAGCCACCAAGAGCCAACATACCATGTCTGATAGGAGGACCATATACTAGAGGGGCTTACAGATGGCCACATAGCGGTCACATGCCTAGCTGACAGAATAAAAAGTTCACTGGCAATAAATATCACACAGAAAAATAGCTGCAATGCACATCAATTATAAGAAATAATACTTTTCTCCTCCATGAATCCAACTAGCATTTTTGACCCAATAACTGTGGAATAGCCAAGATCAACAAATGCCAGATACTTGAGGAAAAAGTACATGGGCGTTTTGAGGTGGGAATCCACACTGGTTAGGATGATTAGACCAATGTTCCCCACAACTATGGCCATGTAATTGAGGAAAAACAGAACAAAGAGGGGGCCCTGCAGCTCAGGACAATTTGTGATTCTCGTGAGACTATATTCAGCAACCTGACTCCCTGTAGTTTCATTCAGACTGATCATTTCTTCAATCCAAGAACCATATTCTGACAACAAAAGAAAGAAGTCTTTTTGAGTACTATTTTTATAGATAACTAGGCTGTTAATGTCAATAAATGTGTTAGATTGAGATAAGCAGGAATTTCCCCATTAAATTATAATGTAATTTAAATCATATAGATTCCATGTGGTAAATTCAGGCAAATTGAAAAAATATCACATTTTATCCTTTGATATAATATCACATTACATCATATCATTTCTCATCACATCAGTATCTTACCACAAATAAAACAGTGAATATGGTTTTATTCTACAAAATAGTAAATTATGAAATTACTTTTCTCCAAGTGATGGGACCAGAAAATATTGTGGATACATTTTAAAATGTTTTAACTAATCAATGACAAAAGAGGTTATAATGTGATACTGATGTAAGATAGAGCATATAAGATTGCCTTTTATTGGAATTACGATGTGGTAGATATCAAGTTTACTTTGAAACTAAGTATTGATGGGATAAATAGCATGTTATGCTCAATTACAAACAATCTCTGCTATCCAAGAAATTTCCTGATTTTTCAGGCATTACATATGGCTATCAGTTGTAAAGTGATGGTCAGTGCAAAGAAACGGAATTTCCTTTTTAGGAATCCCCTGATCCCCTCAAGATAAATGTCCAGGATCTATTTCAGTCTCTGCCTTATGCAATCACTAATTGTGTGACATTAAGGAAGACTAAATATTTCTACGTACTCTTTGTAGTCTCCTTTCCCTTTGTCTTTTTAGAGAAAAGAGTCCTTGCTTCTAGATTATGTAAGTGACCTAGGCTAATAATTTTTGTGTCTTTAATATATTTTCTTCCAAGAGACTTTCTACTTTTTAAGATGATGTCCAGTTACATAGTGGTGACTATAAACACTCTGATCTCACACATTATTAGTGATAAATATCCCTTGAAGAAAGCATTTCATTTTTCTAGTTGAAGACAAGTTTCTGTGGAAATTGTCACAGTTAGGAATTCTCATTTGTTAGTTTTCCTGGAAGGATTTAATGTCATTTCAATGGGAACAATTTCAACCTAAGGGCAAAAATTCTCCTATTCACCCCCGCAATATGCATTGTCATCAGTTTTTGAACGCTGATTTCTAAATTCCACTGTAAGCTCACAAAGAATAGTGTTACCTGCTCATCTGGAAGGTAGAAACTTCTGCAGTGTTTTCAGCTGCTAGTAAGACTTTATGATTTTCTCTGTCCTCATGAGGCAATATCCCTAAAGCAATGGAAGTATTTAATTGATTTTGTATGACCATGTCATGGAAATTGCCCAGACGGTAATAAGTGAAAAAGTTCACATCTGTCTAATTTCATGAAGCGGCTCTTACCTTATAGGCTTCTGTTTGTGGTTGATATGCTATGGATTCATCATGCCCAGGGAAATTTAATAGACTCCTGAAAGAATTGTGTTCATCCTTCGTTGCTGAAGAACCCCATGCAATCAGAGAAATGATGACATGACTTGCATTTGACTTTGGTTTGAGTGAGGGAGGGCTGTGCAGGTAACCACTTTCACTTCTACTCCAGAACCATCTGGATCCAGAGACCTTATATTCCTCAAGATGACTGGAGATGACCCAGGATGCACTGGGAGACCTTGGGCCCTTTAGACAACTGACCTGGAAAATATTGCTTACAGGAATATTGCTTACAGGACTATATCCCAAAGAGATCATAAAAATGAGGAAGGGTCACACATACACAAAATATTTATAGTATTTCTCTTTCTCGTGACAAAGATCTGGAAATCATGGGGATGACTATCAGTTGGGGAATGGCTTACCAAATTGTGGGATATGAATGTAATGGAATACACCTGTGCTATAAAAAATGATGATCAGAAGACTTCAGAGGCCTGGAACGACTTAAATGAACTGATGCTGAGTGAAAGGAGGAGACCCAAGAGAGCTTTGTGCACAGCAACAATCACAGTGTGCAACGAATTTTTCTGGTAGACTTAGCCCTTCACAGCAATTCAAGGACCTAAAAAATTCCCAGTGAACTCTTGAGGCAAAACACCTTTCACATCCAGAGAATGAACTATGGAATTGGAGCGCAGAATTAAGCAGACTCTTTTGTCTTCCGTTTTGTTTTGTTTAGGTTTTTGCACAAAGACACCCCATGCGACCAAGATTAGGAGCGAAGCAGAAAACTGGGAAAAAAATTTTCCAACTAGTGTCTGTAATAAAGGTCTAATTTCTAAAATATATAAAGAAATGTGTCAAATTTACAAGAATACAAGTCATTCCCCAATTGATAAATCGTCAAAGGATAAGAACAGGCAGTTTTTAAAGGAAGAAATTAAAACTATCTATAGTCAAATGAAAAAATGCTCTAAATCACTCTTGATTAGAGAGATGCAAACCAAAACAACTCTGAGGTACGTCATCACACCTATGAGGTTGGCTAACATGATAAAACAGGATAATGATAAATGTTGGAGAAGATGTGGGTGAGTGGGACCACTAATTCATTGTTGGTGGAACTGCAAGCTGATCCAATTATTGTGGAGAACTATTTAAAACTATGCCTAAAGGGCTACAAAAATGTGAATACCCTTCGATCCAGCAATATCTCTTCTAGGACTGTATCCCAAAGAGATCATAAAAGTGGGAAAGGGTCCCACATGTACAAAAATATTTATAGCAGCACTCTTTGTGGTGGCCATAAACTGGATATCAAAGGGATGCCCATCAATTGGGGAATGACTGAACAAGTTGTGGTATATGAATGTAATAAAGTACTATTGTTCCATAAGAAGCGGTGAACTGGAAAACTTCAGAGATTCCGGAAAAGACTTATATGAACTGACGCTGAGTGAAAGGAGCAGGACCAGGAGAACTTTGTACACAGCAACAGCCACAGCGTGTGAGGAATTTTTCTGATAGACTTAGTCCTTCATGGGAACCAGGAACTAAAAAATTCCTAACGGACATATGAGGCAAAACACTTTCCACATCCAGAGAAACAATTGTGTAATTGGATGGCAGATTGAAGAAGACCATTTTCTTTTGCGTTCTGTTTTGTTTTCTTTTGTTCTATCCTTTCTCCCACTCGTTTTAATTCTTTTATTCAATATGACTATAGTGAAATTGTAAAAAAGAAAATGAAAAGCTTTCCTTTAAATTGAATTATGTCTCTCTGATCCCCAACATAACACCACCATTACATGAGTTTTACTTAATGTTACCTCTCTGCAAATCTCACCTTTTGCTCCTAGTTCCGCCATCTGGGTTCAGGCTCAAGAAAGCTGATTCTTTTTCCATGTAATAGCACTTCAGGTATCAGAAAAAGTGGTATCTTATCACTTTAAAATATTGCCTTGTCCTATGACTATGTGTAGATTTATGCAAGTAATATATGCTTCCAATTTTATTTCATGATTTACTAGATTTTTATGTCCCAGAGGGAAGGAACTATGTCTTATTCTTACATCCCATTCTGTCAATCAAGAGGCTCTGCACACAAAAAAAAATATTCAGCGAATATCTTTTCAATAAATTAACACTGTTTAGACTTGTCTATGAGTAGATTATACTATTAACATTTGAACTTCATGGAGGCAAGCAGTATATTTATTCCTCTTTGTATCGAAGCTGTCTTTGATTGTAGAGATTTAAAAAATGTTCAGAAAATTCTTAGTAAATGGATGGATGAACACTGCAAGGAAGTTTTTAATATCAGTATTAATCTAATACTGTTCCAGCCCTTAACTGAAGCTAAAAGTCAGTATTTACAAGACTATACTTTATCCAGATCATTTTCTGTATTTCTGAAAGAGTCACTTTCCTTCATATGGAACGTGAGATTCAGGGAGGGAAAATAAAGGAAGGAATGAAAGAATGAAAGAAGGAAAGAAGGAAGGAAGGAAGGAAGGAGGAAGGAAAGAAAGAAAGAATTAATGAATGAAAGAAAGAAAGAAAGAAAAAAGGAAAAGGAAAAAAGAAGGAAGAAAATGAAAAAAGAAGGAAAGGATAAAGGAGATGGACTCTATATTTAAATAAGAGTTGTATGGGCGTTCAATGAAGATTGGCACCTATGGTGTTAGGGCTTTCCAAGTCATTTTCCAGGCTGTTCATCCAACTTTGATGTCCAACCAGCAATTTACTCTTTTTTTTTTTTTTAAAGACCTTTATTAACAGGTGCTTGCAGTTTGTGGATTTTTGAAAAAATCAGGTGTACTTTTATACAAATTAAAAATGAGGTTCTTAAAAATCTCAACTTGACCAGATATGAAACAATTTAAAAACCTTTAAAGGTGTATTGAGAAAACCAGGCTTTTTAAAAAACATGTTTGTCATTCCCAAAAAGAGACTTCTTTAGGTAAAAATAATAAAAACCCCATGCTGCATAGATTAATGCAGAGAGTTCTAGTTATCTGGTCAACAGCAAAAAGCAAGCACTTAGGTCTTCCGTTCCAAATCTTTTGTTCATTTCTTATTATTCAGCAATTTACTCTTATCTGTAGCTCCAAGAATGTGTAGTATGCATAGGATCCACATCTGGCAAAAGTGTGTGGGTAGTTGGACTAAATCAGGTTGAGGATAACCAATGGGTCACAAACCATCAGTATATTAGTGGGTGTGTACAGGTCAAACATGTGAAGACTTCCCCTGGTGGAATGGGTAGGAGAGAACTATTTGGACTAAGACCATGAAGACAGGTGAAGCACGCACTATGGAACCCCTAGGGCTTGGTCAGTCATCAAAGTCACCAAGATTATTCACTGTGTTCTCGGCTGTTGCCAGTAATCCTGTTACTTGTCTTGCAACTGGACTTTGATGAATCTGGAAGAGAGTGGGATTCATGACTTTGTGCAACTATGTTTCACTGAAGTACAGTTTATGTAAGAGCCGTGACATCAACTTGTGATGGCATCGGTCGCCTTTGAAAATAAAGGATTAATAATAATATATTTGAAAACTGAAATGGTTGGTTTGCAAAAGGTGTGTTACAGAGAACGTAAACACTCTGTATTGTAAATAAACTATAGTTCAAAGGGTCCATTCACAACTGAATCGTGTGACCATCTATCAAAAGGAAATATTAATAATCTTACCACATTGGTTGATTGTTGTACTTCTTTCTCAAAGAGGATCAAAATGACATCACCATGATAAAGTGAAAACTCAGTGTGTCCAACTGTGACTGATCAGACCAATATGAGCTCGGAATGCTCTACCACAGTTTCGGCACTGATAGTCCGCGTGAATATTGGGTGGATACTCCAAATTTGCACATCCTTTGTGATGTCTCAATTCTGCTTTGCTCATGGAGCAGAACACCCTTTCTGATGTGGACACGCCATGCTGAGCAGTCCTGTGCCAGTCCCTCCTATGTTGCACAGTCAAATGCAAAGCTCTTGAGAGTATCCTCGTACCGCTTCTTTTGACCACCATGTGATTGCCTGCCCCATGTGAGTTCTTCATAAAATAGTCTTTTCGGCAAGCATAAATTTTGAATTTGAACACCGTGGTCAGTCCATCTGAGTTGCGCTCTTTGAAGGGTAGTTTGAATGGTTGGCAGTTCAGCTCGAGCAAGAACTTCAGTGTCTGGTACCTTATTCTGCCAGGTGATCCTCAGAGTCTTCCTAAGACAGTTCAAATGGAAGCGATTAAATCATCTGGCATGGAACTGGTAGACTGTCCATGTTTCACAGACATACAACAATGAGGTCATCACAACGGCTCTGTAGACCTTCATTTTGGTAGTCAGTAAAATACCTCTTCTCTCCCAAAGTTTTATTTAGAGCCTCCCAAACACTGAGCTAGCTCTAACAATGCGTGCATTAACCTCATTGTCAATGTGTACATCCCTGGAAAGTACACTACCAAGGTAAGTGAACTCATCCAAAACACTCAAAACTTCTCCATTTGCTGTAACCAATGGTTTCCCATATGGATGGTGTGGTCGTGACTGATGGAGCACCTGCGTTTTCTTGGTGTAAATTATTAGGCCAAAATTAGCGCAGGCAGCAGGGAGTTGATCCATACTTTGTTGCATCTCAGCTTCAGAGGCTATATTGAGTGCACAATCATCTGCAAACAGAAAATCACGCACCAACACTCTCTCCACTTTGATCTTGGCTTGTAGCCTTTACAAATTGAAGAACTTACTGTATATATATATGTATGTATGAATGTATATATAATGTATACATACATATGTATATACACACATACATATTTCTGTTATTAGTTGCATATATTGCATATACATATCAATTATATTATTATTCACATACATATTAATGTTCAATGTACATTATAATATATTCAACATATTGCATATAATCATACATATTACTTACATATACATATTAACACATATTGATTAATTAATGTATAGAATAAAGTTAAAGTGCTATTTTATGATGATTGTACTCAAATTGCTTACAAAAAGATACCACACATATCTACAGTGTAATCTATTCGTGTGTTATCATGAACTCAATAATTTTCAGAATTGTAAGGAACCTTAGAGGTCCTCCAGTCCTGTCCCTTAATTTTATATGTAAAGAGATTGAGATCCACAAAGTTTACATGATTTCTTTTACGTCACAACAAATTCGTGTAGAAACAAGTGCATACAATTTTTTCTGTATCATTCAAATGCATTCCTTAACACAAGACCATATTCATAGATATTAAAGGAAATACAAACATCATACATATATTTGAATTGAAGGATTTAGAATTGATGTTGAATAAAGAAACTGCTAAGCCTTTCAAAATATTAAGAAGTATGATTTAACAGTCTCTTGACAAACTCTTAAGTACAGAATGTTTGGTGTTTTGGCCCCATGTCGTTGTGACATAGTGCTAGGTAATCTCCATACATCCTTGTACGTGTCACAAAGGTGCTCCCTACAAATGCCTTAGGCTATTGCTTGCTACCTTTTTGACTTTGAGCAAGTCGATAATCTATTCTGGACATAAGTTTCCTCAGCATGAAAGTAAGTCTGTGTGATTGTTTTTAGCCTAATTTTCTGAGTAGGGGATTTAATACCACTCCCAGATCCAATTTTGCTATCTTATTTCTTTGCTATATATGATTTCAAAAGTTTGTTAGGAAATTCAAGTAAACACACTGTTAAATATTTCTAAAGATTAGTTCAAATGTTGAATCAATGGTATTTCAATCTTGAGAGAGTCCTACCTAAAGGTACTAAATCTTTTCTTTGGTCCTCTTTTGCAATTTGGACACTGCCAAAGCCAAGGGCAATTAGGTTTCACAACTGATAAAATACTTGGCATGAAATCAGGAGGACACCTGCATGAGTTCAAACTCAGTCCCACATACAAGCTATTTGTCATTTGGCAAGCCATTTAACCATATTTTTTCACAGTTTCTTCATCTGTAAAATAAACTCATGAAGGAAAAGAAAACCCGAAATGGGGTGATAAAGAATAATACACGAGTGAAATGACTGAACAACAACAAAAACAAAGTCAATAGACACTTTACCAGAGTAAGATTTTTAAAGGCACACAATTAGTTGCATAGATTGCTAAGACTCACTGATATTAAACTACAGGTACTGATTTTTAAATATACATTAAATTTAGGTTAGGACCTCCTGGTCTAAATGTAGTCTCTAGGGCATTACCACAGGTTCTACTCAATAAAATGGAGAAGCTGAGAACGAAATCCTTCCCTCAACTCATTCTCTATTGAGAATCTTCAAAAGAGAAATAATACTTTGAGGACATTAACGAAAAGTTTCACTTAGTATCTGTCTTATGTTTCTTATTTAGGGCCCCAAGATTCCTTAGAATTTATTGCTAATTATTTTGCATTTTTTTTTTACTTTCTAAGGAAACATTGTCTAGCTTGTTCTGTCTAAGTTAATCTCAATAGTCCTGATAACTGGATTTCATGAAGATTTCAATGTAAAAGTTTATTCCCTTAAGGACTCATTAAAAACAGACTTTTATGTTGTTTTTATTTAGGTTCCATAGAAAATTTACAGTAATCAGTTCTGTAGGGATCACTGGAACAGGCAATCGTTGCACTGGCAAAGAGAACACCAATGAAGTAATAGCAGTAATAACAACAAAAAAAATAATTTGTTTTTTCTCCAAGTAATTAGTCCCTTTGAGCATTGCCAAGCCATATTCATTTCCCAGGGGATACCAAGAAATTTTTGTTTTTTTCCCATTATTAAAATTATGTTTTCACTTCTGCATAGCTCTGGTTAGGGGAAAAAGTCATTAAAATTTTTAAAAAATATATATTATTCCTTTTTGTATAAAGAATTCAAATAGAATCCTGGGATGAAAAATTCATATGAAATACAAACGTATGAAATAGTGGAGTGGCTCACAGAAAAATAATTTTCTTTACAAAATATAAATATACATACCCTACTAAGTTTTTGGACTTATTCCTTTATGCAATGAATCTTTTATATTTAATCTGAGTGCAAGGAATTTTTTTCAACGTAAAATATTCCATTTCATAAATAAACATTTACTACAAAGTCATTGAAACTTCTGTGTATATATAATGGCTAATCCATACATTGGTACACTGCATGACATCTAGTTCTTTGTCAACCACACAAATATTTTTTCTTTAATTTTTATGAACCGTCCATAGAAGGATCACCTAAAGCAGAAGAAACCACACAATAGTCAAGTCATAGTTTTAATAACACTTTCTAATGATGAAATATAAAATGTATATATGACTTAAACTGTACTTATTAACCAACTAATGGAACTTTCAAATTTATAATGATTTGTAAAAGAGATTATAGAAGAAATTTGAACTTAAATCTACCTTTAACATATCTACAAATGTATGCATGTAGGTAATATAAACAAAGGTAAGTGACTTGAACACATAGAAATATATACTAATATATGTGTTACATATTTGTAGATATGCATGCATGTATTCATATATGCATGTATGTTATATGACTTTTGTATACACACAAATCATTATAGTTGTACATGCCTAAATACAAATGTAATAATTGCCATGAAATGAACCAATACATATGGTGTGCCGTATATTCTTTAAAGGTAAGATTTTGTTATGGGTTGATTTTCCTGAAAAATCTAATATTTAATTTCAAAACAATACAAGAATATAAGTTACAGAATATAAATATCAAATATATAGGGAATACATCATATGTTTTCCTTTGAAATGATGGGAGGAGAGTTATTTTGGAATGAATTTAAAAGTCCAGTACATTAATAAGTCTAGTGAATATTTTTTAAAAATTTTCTATTTTCATAGATGCATTTCTAACTAATTTATTTAAATTTTCAACATTCATTTCCACAAAATTTTTAGTTCCAAATTTTCTCGCCATTTCTCCCCTCCTCCCACCCCAAAACCTCAAGCATTCTAATTACTCCTCTCACCAATCTGCCCTCCATTCTAAGATTCCCTTCCTTCCCTTATCCCCATCTTCTCTTTTGTCCTATATGGCAAGATAAATTTCTCTACCCCATTACCTGTATTTCTGATTTCCTAATTGTATGCAGGAACAATACTCAACAGTTGTTCTTAAAACTTTGAATTCCAACTTCTCTTCCTCCCTCTCTCCCCACTCATCACCTTTGAGATGGCAAGAAATTCAATATAGTCCTATCTGTGTAGTTTTGCAAATGACTTCCATAATAGTAGTGTTGGGTAAGACTAACTATATTTCCCCCCATCCTATCCTGCCTCCCATTTCTTCTGTTCACTCTTTTGACCTTGTCTCTCCCCCACTGCCCGCCCTTCCATAGTCCCCCCCCCCACCTTGCTTATCCCCTTCTCCCCCACTTTCCTGTATTGGAAGATAGGTTTTTATACCAAAATGAGTTTGCATTTTATTCCTTCCTTGAGTCGAATGTGATGAGAGTAAGCTCCATGTTTTCTCACTCACCTTCCCCCTTTTTCCCTCCACTGAAAAGTCTTTTACTTACTCTTTTATGAGAGATAATTTTCCCCATTGCATTTCTCCCTTTCTCCTCCCAATATATTCATCTCTCACCCCTTAATTTCATTTTTAAGGTATGATCCCATCCTATTCAACTCACCCTGGGCTCTTTGTCTCTGTCTCTGTCTCTCTCTCTCTTTCTCCCCACCCCTGTGTGTGTGTGTGTGTGTGTGTGTGTGTGTGTGTGTGTGTGTGTGTGTGTAATCCCACCAACTACCCAGATACTGAAAAAAGTTTCAAGAGTTACAAATATTGTCTTTCCACGTAGGAATGTAAACTGTTCAACTTTAGTAACTCCCTTATGACTTCTCCTTGCTGTTTACCTTTTCATGCTTCTCTTCATTCTTGTGTTTGAAAGTCAAATTTCCTTTTCAGCTCTGGTCTGTTCATTAAGAATGCTTGAAAATCCTTTATTTCATTGAAAGACCATTTTTCCCCTGAAGTATTATACTCAGTTTTGCTGGACAGGGGATTCTTGGCTTTAGTCTTATTTCCTTTGACTTCTGGAATGTCATATTCCTTTCCCTTCAATCCCTTAATGTAGAAGCTGCCAGATTCTCTGTTATCCTGGTTGTATTTCCACAATACTCAAATTGTTTCTTTCTAGCTGCTTGCAATATTTTCTCCTTGACCTGAGAGCTCTGGAATTTGGCCACAATGTTCCTAGGAATTTCTCTTTTTGGATCTCTTTCAGGAGATGATCAATGAATTCTTTCAGTATTTGTTTTGCCCCCTGATTCTAGAATATTAGAGCAGTTTTCCTTGATAATGTCGTGAAAGATGATGTCTAGGATCTTTTTTTGACCATGGCTTTCAGGTAGGCACATAATTTTTAAATTGTCTCTCCTGGATCTATTTTCTAGGTCAGTTGTTTTTCCAATGAGATATTTCACATTATCTTCCATTTTTTCATTATTGTGATTTTGTTTTGTGATTTCTTGGTTTCTCATGAAGTCATTGGCCTCCATCTGTTCCATTCTAATTTTGAGATAAGTATTTCCTTCCGTGATCTTTTGAACCTCCTTTTCCATTTGGCTAATTCTGCTCTTTAAAGCATTCTTCTCATTGAGTTTTGAACCTCTTTTGCCAATTGAGTTAGCCTATTTTTAAAGGTGTTATTTTCTTCAGCATTTTTGGTGTCTGCTTTAGCAAGCCATTGACCCGCTTTTCATGATTTTCTTACATCTCTCTCATTTCTCTTCCCAATTTTTCCTCCACCTCTCTTATTTGATTTTCAAATCCGTTTTGTGCTGTTCCATGACCTGAGACATTTCAATATTCATTTTGGATGTTTGGGATACAGAAGCCTTGACTTATATGTCTTTCCCTGATGGTAAGCATTGCTCTTCCTCATCTGAAAGTATGGGAAGAAGATATCTGTTCACCAAAAAAAAGTAACCTTCTATAGTCTTATTTTCCCCCCTTTTTTAGGCATTTTCCGAACCAGTTACTTGACTTTTGGGTCCTTTGTCAAGAGTAGGGTATACTCTGGGGGTCTCTAAGATCTCAGTTCCTCCAACATGGTAAAATCAAGAGTGTACACTGGTCTGGGAGCAAACAGAAATGTTTGTGCTCAGAATCTGAGTAGTAGAGTCTCGTCTTCACAATCACCTCGCCTCCAGTTCTGCCAAGCCAGCACAGGGGGCTGAGATTTGGATAAGTTGCAGGGTCAGGGCCGCCATTCAGTGGGAGGTAAAGTTCGGCTGCTCAGATCCCTCAAGAGTATTAGGTGGAGGCAGGGCTGCTACACAGGGCTGAGGTAAGAATCAGCTGCTCAGTGCCCCCACGGGTTTTACTATCCAACAGTGGATGAGGTCTGCTGTAGGGGCTGCTGTGGAAGCTGCTGAATCCTGCCCAGTTGTGACGTCTTTGACCGCCTCTTGAAGCCAGAGTTATCGGCAGGCCCTTCTCCCTTCTCAGCCAGCTGAAAAAACCCTTTCACTAACCTTTGGTGCCTGTGGGTAGAGGCATCTGTGAACCGCTACTACTGCACCTGGGGATTCTGCCCCCGAAGTCTGCTGTCGTCCTCCTCCTAGAGCCGAGCCATACAGCCAAGACTGGCCTCGTCTCTGCTCTGTGTCTGGTGGGACAGACGTTTCCTTTCAGGTCACATTGGGCTGGAAATCCCCTCCACTCTGTTGTTCTGTAGCTTCTGCTGCTCTAGAATTTGTTGAAAGTCTTTCTTCACGGGGATTTTATGGGCTGTGGGGGAAGAGCTAGTGTATGTACTTCTTTCTACTCTGCCATCTTGGCTGTGTTCCCCAAAAAAATTTTCCCTAGTTGTTTTAATATTGCCTGTTTCATCTCTCAACACTTTGACTATCCATCTGATATCCTTTCATCTAGTTAAATTTATTTTGCACCTCCTTGTCCCCTCATATATTTCTTTGATTTTCATTCTGCATCTTGTGTCATGAAGCTGCTGCCTAGTTATATTCATCATTATCTTTTTTTGATTGTTCATTTAATCACCTTAACTTACAATTCTTCTGAGATCATGATATTCTATAAATTATGGACTTATCAAATTTTTGTTACAGTATTTGTTTTCAAAAGATGGATTTTGTTTAAATCAACTGATTTCAATCAGTGAATATATGATGTGATGGCCCAAATATGATAATGACTAATATCTTATTCTTTTTCAGTTCGCAGAAATATTTACAAGCAGAATATTGAAAGATAGGTTGGGATAAGACTTTTAAAATTCAGAATTTTAATCAAATACTTTTTGTCTAAGCCAGACATACTTTGTTTACAAGAAAATCCAATCAATTAAAATGATGAATATTTTTAATTTGTTTTATTGTGGAGAGGACAGAACGAAAAGGAAAAAAACAAGCAAATCAGTAATATTTTTTCTAATTTTTGATATATATTGCTTTAGGAAACGAATTATAAAGCAATGTAGATCATAACAGAAAAATTTTCAAAGTTAGAAATGAACTCAGAAAGCATGTAGTGTCCAACTTATATGTCAATAACAATCCTATATAAGTGACAAATGGTCATCCAGATTTGTGCGAAATCCTTCACTAAAGAAGAATCCATTAACTATTAAACCATCTTATTTACCTTTACCATAGTTCTAATTATTATAAATTTGCCATTAAATGAACATTGCATTTGAATTCAGAGGAAATGGCATACGCTCCAGCTCTGTTACTTATTATGTGATTTTAACAGGCACATCACATTTATCAGTCTAAGTATCCACATCTATAAAATGAGATTAAAATAGAATGCCTCCTTTTCCTATTTTATGATTATATTTAAGAACCTATGAATTGATGCCATTTATTCCTCCCCTTAGCAGAAAAAAAGTGTCTAAAACATCTGTCAAATTCTGGTTCTTTTCTAGGGAACAAAATGGAACAAAAATGACTATCCTTTTAATTATATGAAAATAATATTTCTTCCCCCCTCAATTTCATGTGAAATCAATTTTTTAAATATTTTATTTTTTTTATTTTCAAAGTTCTACAACCACTGCCATACAAATTAGAGTTTTTTGTTCCCCCTACCTCCCCTCTACCTTCACCCTTAATCCCCAAGATGGCATACAATTTTATATAGGTTATACACATTCATTTCTATTAAATGCATTTTCACTATAGTCATGCTGTGTAGAAGAATTCAAATGAAAGGGTGAAATGATATAACAAACCAAAACGTAATACAAAAGAACATGACCTGCTACATTCTGCGATTGAATTCCATAGTTCTTTCTCTGGATGTGGAAGGCATTTTGCCTTAAGAGACCACTGGGGATTTTTTAGGACCTTGCATTGCAAGGAAGTTTCAAGTCTACCAGAAGAAACTCTCACACACTGTGGTCGTTGCTGTGCACAAAGTTCTCCTGGTTCTGATCCTCTCACTCAGCATGAGATCATATAAATCTTTCCAGGCCTCTCTGAAGCCTTCTTCTTCATCATTTCTTACAGCACAATAGTATTCCATTACATTTATATACCACAATTTATTCAGTCATTCCCCAATTGATGGGCATCCCCTTGATTTTCAGTTTTTGGCCAATATAAAGAGTGCTGTTATAAATATTTTTGTACATGTGGTACTCTTTCTTACCTTTATGATCTCTTGGTGATACACTCCTAGAAGCGATATTTCTGGGTCAAGGTTATGCAGAATTTTGTAGCCATTTGGGCATAGTTCCAAATTGCTCTCCAGAATGGTTAAATCAGCTCACAGCTCCAGCAACAATGAATTAGTGTTCCAGCTCTCCCACATTCACGCCAACATTTGTTATCTTCCTGTTCTATCATGTTTGCCAATCTGATAGGTGTCATGTGGTACCCCAGAGTTGTTTTGATTTACATTTCTCTAATCCATGTGATTTAGAGCATTTTTTCATATGATTATAGATATCTTTAATTTCTTCCTCTGCAAAAAGGCTGTTCATGTCCTTTGATCATTCATCAATTAGGGAATGACTTGGATTCTTTTACATTTGACTCAGTTTTCTATATATTTTAGAAATGTAGCCTTTTTCACAGATACTAACTGCAAAAATTCTTTCCCAGTTTTCTGCATCCCTCCGAATACTGGATACATTGGGTTTGGTTGTGTAAAAACTCTTCACTTTAATGTAATCAAAATTATCCATCTTGCACTTCATAATGTTGTCTTTCTCTTCTTTTGACAAAAGTTCTTCCCTTCTCCATAAACCTCGTAAATACACTATTCATTGCTCCACTACTTTGTCCACAGTATCAATCATTCTACCTCGATTGCGTACCCATTTGGACTTTATTCTTGGGTCCTGTATCAGCCATTGGTCTACGCTTAGTTTCTGCCACACTGTTATCCAGTTTTCTCAGCAATTTTTTCAAAGAGTGACTTCTTATCCCAGAAGCTGGGGTCCTTGTGATTATTAAACAGGGAATTGCTTTGTTCATTGCTTTATGTGTCTTGAGTATTTAGCATATTCCACTTATCTGTCCTTCCGTTTCTTAGCCAGTATCAAGTCATTTGACAATTGTTGTTTTATAATAAAATTTGAGAGCTGGTAGTGCTAGGTCACCTTCCCTAAAATTTCTTTTCATTAGTCCCCTTGGTATTCTGGACCTTTTGTTCTTCCAAATGATTTCTGATATTATTTTTTTCCAGCTCCAGAAAATAATTATAGTTTGATTTTTATGGCACTAAATAAGTAAATTAATTTAGGTAGAATTATCATTTTATTATATTGGCTTGACCTACCCATGAGCAACTGATGTTTTTCCACGTACTTAGATTTGACTTTATTTATTCTAAAAGTGTCTTGTAATTGTGTTCACATAGTCCCTGGGTTTGTTTTGCAGGTAAACTACCAAATATTTTATGGTGTCTACCCTAGCTTTAAAGGGGATTTCTAGTTTAATCTCTTGCTGATGGGCTTTGTTACTAATATATAGGAATAAAAAAGTTTTGCTTGGGTTTGTTCTGTAACCTGCAACTTTGCCAAAGTTGTTTAATGTTTAAAGTAGTGTTTTACTTGAATCTCTGGAATTCTCTAAGTAAATAAACATATCTTCTGCAAAGACTTATAACTTAGTTTCTTCTTTGTCTATTCTAATTGCTTCAATTTCTTTATATTCTGGAATTGCTACAGCTAACATTTATAGTACCATATTGAATAACGGTGGTGATAATTGACATCCCTGTTTCACCCCTGGTGTTATTGAAAATGCATCTAGCTTATCCCAATTGCGTATAATGCTTGCTGAAGCTTTTAGGTAGATACTGTCTAATATTTTATGGGAAGTTCCCTTTATTCCTATGCTCTCCAATGTTTTTAATAAAGTTAAGTGTTGTATTTTGCAAAAAGCTTTTTCTCCATCTATTGAGATAATCATGTGGTTTCTATTAGTTTTGTTGTTGATATGATCGATAATGCTAATACTTTTCCTAATATTGAACCACCCTGCATTCCTAGTATGAATCCAACCTGATCATAATGTATTATTATCACGATAAGCTGATGTATTCTTTTTCTAAAATCTTATTTAAAATTTTTGCATCTATATTCATTAGAGAAATTGGTGTATAATTTTCTTTCTCTCTTTTGTCTCTGCCTGGTCTAGGTATCAAAACAATATTTGTGTCATAAAAAGAATTTGGGAGGACTCCTTCCCCAATTTTCCAAAATATTCTATATAATATTGGAATTGACTGTTCTTCAAATGTTTGATAAAATTCACTTGTAAATACATCTTGCCCTGGAGATTTTTTCCTAGGGAGTTCATTGATGGTTTGTTCAATTTCTTTATTTTTTTCTTCAATTTATTTATTTGACATTCATTTGAACAAAATTTTGGGTTCCTAATTTTCTCCCCTTTTGACCCCTCCACCCCCAAACACCGAGCATTCCAGTTCCCCTATCACCAATCTGCTCTCTCTTCTATCATCCCTCTCTGCCCTTGTCTCCATCTTCTCTTTTGTCCTGTAGAGCCAGATAACTTTCTATACCCCTTTACCTGTATTTCTTATTTCCTAGTGGCAAGAGCATTACTCGACAGTTGTTCCTATAACTTTGAGTTCCAACTTCTTTACCTCCCTCCCTCCCCACCCCTTCCCTTTGGAAAGCAAGCAATTCAATATAGGCCAAATCTGTGTAGTTTTGCAAATGACTTCCATAACAGTTGTGTTGTATAAGACTGACTATATTTCCCTCCATCCTATCCTGTCCCCCATTGCTTCTATTCTCTTTTGATCCTGTCCCTCCCCATGAGTGCCGACCTCAAATTGCTCCCTCCTCCCCATGCCCTCCCTTCTATCATCCCCCCCACCCTGCTTATCCCCTTATCACCCACTTTCCTGTATTGTAAGATAGGTTTTCATACCAAAATGAGCGTGCATTTTATTCCTTCCTTTAGTGGGATGTGATGAGAGTAAACTTCATGTTTTTCTCTCATCTCCCCTCTTTATCCGTCCACTAATGAGTCTTTTGCTTCCCTCTTTTATGAGAGATAATTTGCCCCATTCCATTTCTCCTTTCTTTTCCCAATATATTTCTCTCTCGCTGCTTGATTTCATTTTGTTAAGATATGATCCCATCCTCTTCAATTCACTCTGTGCACTCTGTCTCTATGTGTGTGTGTGTGTGTGTGTGCATGTGTGCGTGTGTAATCCCACCCAATACCCAGATACTGAAAAGTTTCAAGAGTTACAAATATTGTCTTTCCATGTAGAAATGTAAACAGTTCAACTTTAGTAAGTCCTTTATGACTTCTCTTTGCTGTTCACCTTTTCATCGTTCTCTTCATTCTTGTGTTTGAAAGTCAAATGTTCTTTTCAGCTCTGGTCTTTTCATCAAGAATGCTTGAAAGTCCTCAATTTCATTGAAAGACCATTTTTTCGCCAGAAGTACTATACTCAGTTTTGCTGGGTAGGTGATTCTTGGTTTTAGTCTTAGTTCCTTTGACTTCTGGAATATCCTATTCCATGCCCTTCGATCCCTTAATGTAGAAGCTGCTAGATCTTGTGTTACCCTCATTGTATTTCCATAATACTTGAATTGTTTCTTTCTAGCTGCTTGCAATATTTTCTCCTTGACCAGGGAACTCTGGAATGTGGCCACAATGTTCCTAGGAGTTTCTCTTTTTGTATCTCTTTCAGGCGGTGTTCTGTGGATTCCTTGAATATTTATTTTGCCCTCTGGTTCTAGAATCTCAGGGCAGTTATCCTTGAAAATTTCATGAAAGATGATGTCTAGGCTCTTTTTTTGATCATGGCTTTCAGGTAGTCCCATAATTTTTAATTAATTTTAATAATTTTATTAATATTTAATTAATTTTTTAAATTGTCACTCCTGGATCTATTTTCCAGGTCAGTTGTTTTCCAATGAGATATTTCACATTATCTTCCATTTTTTCATTCTTTTGGTTCTGTTTTGTGATTTCTTGGTTTCTCATCAAGTCATTAGCCTCCATCTGTTCCATTCTAATTTTGAAAGAACTATTTTCTTCGGTGAGCTTTTGAACCTCCTTTTCCATTTGGCTAATTCTGCTTTTGAAAGCATTCTTCTCCTCATTGGCTTTTTGAACCTCTTTTGCTAATTGAGTTAGCCTATTTTTCAATTTTCTTCAGCATTTTTTAGGGTCTCCTTTATCAGGGTGCTGACCTGCTCTTCATACTTTGACTGCATATCTCTCACTTCTCTTCCCAGCTTTTCCTCCACCTCTCTTTCAAAATCCTTTTTGAGCTCTTCCATGGCCTGAGCCCACAGAATATTTAGTCTGGATGTTTGGGATACAGAGGCCTTGACTTCTATGTCTTTGCCTGATGGTAAGCATTGTTCTTCCTCATCAGAAGGGAACGGAGGAGATGCCTGTTCACCAAGAAAGTAACCCTCTATAGTCTTATTTCTTTTCCCTTTTCTGGGCATTTTCCCAGCCAGTGACTTGACCTCTGAATATTCTCCTCACACCCACCTTGCCTCCTGATCCTCCCAGCCAGAGCTTGGGGTCTGAGATTCAAATGCTGCTTCCCAGCCTCATGGCTTCCACAGGGGCGGGGCTGCTATTCAGTGTGACATTAAGTTCAGGTACTCAGTCAGGGCAGGGCCGCCTCTCGGGCTCAGTTCCCTCAGCGGGTTTATGCAGAGACCTTCAGCAATGGATCCTGGCTCCTGCCTGCTTGGGGAGCCCTGGTCTGTCGCTGCGTCAGCTACTGCCTCCCAAGGGGGCCTGAGTTATGGAGGCACCCCACTCCCCTCTCGACCTGCCAAGAAGTCCCTCTCACTGACCCCCATCACCTGTGGGTGGAGGGACCCGCGAGGCTGCTGGAGATCCCGTCCCTCAAGCCCTCTCAGATCTTCTCCTCTCTGTGCCACGGCCACAGCAGGGCTGGGCTGGGCTCTGCGTCCACAGCATGACGGATCTTTTGCGAGAGGTTTGCAGGTACCTCTGGCACAGAAATCTCCTTTGTTCCACTGTGCCGTGGCCTCTACTCCTCCAGAATTCACCGTGAGTTCTTTTTTACCAACGTTCTATGGGTTTTGGGTTCGGAGCTATGTGTATATGCGTCTTTCTGCTCCGCGATCTTGGCTCTGCCCCCCCAATTTCTTTTTCTGAGATGGGGTTGCTTAAGTATTCAACTTCTTTTTTTAACCTGGAAAATTCACATTTTTAAAAATACTTATCCATCTCATTTAGATTGTCCAATTTGTGGGCCTAAAGTTGGGCAAAGTAATTTCTAATTATTGTTTTAATTTCCCCCTCATTGGAGGTGAGTTCACCCCTTTCTTTTTTAATGTTGGTAATTTGGTTTTCTTCTTTCTTTTTTTTAAATCAAATTGATTAAAGGTTTATCAATTTTATTAGCTTTTTCATAATACCAACTGTTAATTTCATTTACTAGTTCAACAATTTTCTTACTTCCAATTACATAAATCTCTCCTTTGGTTCTCAGCATTTCTAATTGGGTACTTACTTGGGGATTTTCAAGCTGCTGTTTTTTTTAGATTTTTCAGCTGCATGCCCCAGTCATGGATCTCCTCCATCTCTATTTTCTTCATGTAAGCATTCAAAGATATAAAACTACCCTAAGAAGTGCTTTTGCAGCATCCCATGAGGTTTTTTAGGTTGTATCATTATTGTAATTCTCTTGAATGAAGTTGTTGATTGTTTCTATGATTTCTTGTTTAACCCATGCCTTCTTTAGGATTAGATTATTTAATTTCTAATTAATTTTTGGTTTATCTTTCCATGGCCTTTTATTACATGTAATTTTTATTGTATTATGGTCTGAGAAGGATGCAGTTTCTATCTCTGCCTTTCTGTACAGGATTGTGAGTTTTTTTATGCCCTAGAACATGGTCAATTTTTGTATATGTGTCATGTACCCCTGAGAAAAAGGTTTATTCCTTTCTATTCCCATTCAGTTTTCTCCAGAGGTCTGTCATATCTACTTCATTGAGAGATTTATTTACCTCCTTAACCTCTTTCTTGTTTATTTTGAGGTTACATTTATCAAGTTCAGGGAGGGGGAGCTTGAGGTCCCCCACTAGTATAGGTTTGCTGTCAATTTCTTCCTTCAACTCCCCCAACCTCTCCTCTAAAAATCTGGATGCTATACCACTTGGAGCATACATGTTTAGTAATGATATTGCTTCCTTGTCTATGGTGCTTTTTAGCAGGATATAGTTTCCATTCTTATCTCTTTTGATTAGATCTATTTCTGATTTTGCTTTGTCTGAGAATAGGATTACTACTCCTGCTTTTCTTACATCAGCTGAAGCACCATATATTCTGCTCCAACTTTTGACCTTTATCCTATGTGTATCCCCCCTTTCAAATGCGTTTCTTGTAAACAATATATTGTTGGATTATGGCTTTTAATCCATTCTGCTTTCCTTCTCTGTTTTATGAAAGAGTTCATTCCATTCACATTCACAACAATGATTACAATCTGTGTATTTCCCTCCATCCTCTTTCCCACCCTTTGTGCTTTTAGCTCTCCTGTCTCGCTTCCCCTCCCCAATAGTATCTCCTTTTCACCACCTCCTCCTGTAACTTTCCCTTCCTTCTTTTAACCCCCGTCCCTTTTACTCTCCTTTACCCTTATTGCTTCTTCCCTCCCTTTTAGCTCCCCTCCCCTTTCTTCCCCCTTCCCCTCCTACTGCCTGTAGAGCTAGTGAGATTTAATTAAGTTTATTGTTCCCTCCTTGAACCAAATCACATGAGAGTACCTCTCAAACAATGCTTATTTCCCTCTACTCTTTCCCTTTACTATAATATAATTTTGTACTTCTTCCTGTGATGTAATTTACTATTTTCTGCTTCCTTCATTTTACATCTCCTGTTACAGTCCCTTTGCATACTTGAATCACATTTTTATCATCAATTTATCATTTATTTTTTGCCCATTCCCTCTATTTATATATATGCCTTTTATATTTCATAATAGATGTACAGTTCTCAAGATTAACAAGTATTGTCTTCTCTTATAGGAAGGCAAACAGTTTGCCCAAATTGAGTAACAAGCTTTTCTTTTCCCCTGTTTGCCTCTTAGGCCTCTCTTGAGACTCACTTTTGAAGATCAAATTTTCTACTGAGTTCTGGCCTTTTTGTCAGGAAGGTCTGGAAATCCCTTATTTCATTGAATGTCCACATCTTTACCTGAAATGTTATTCTGAATTTTGCTGTGTAATTGATCCTTGATTGTAGTCCCAGCTTCTTTGTCTTATGGAATATCGTATTCCAATTCCTTCCATCTTTTAATGCAGAAGCTGCAAGGTCCTGTGTGATCCTGATTGTAGCTCCTCGATATTTGAACGATTTCTTTCTGGCTGCCTGTAATATTTTCTACTTCACTTAATAGTCCTGGAAGTTGGCAGCAATATTTCTTGGTGTTTTTAGTTTGGGATCCCTTTTGGGAGGTGAAAGGTGAATTCTTTCGATGACTATTTTGTCATCTGGATCTAGCACTTCTGAGCAGTTTTCTTTGATGATTTTTTTTTGGAAAATATACTCCAGACTCTTTTTTTCATTATGGCTTTCTGGTAGGCCAATAATTCTTAAATTTTCTCTCCTGGATCTATTTTCCAGGTCAGTTGTTTTTCCAATGAGATATTTTACATTTTCTTCTATCTTTTCATTCAGTGGATTCAGTTTGACTGATTCTTGATGTGTCACACAGTCATTAGTTTCTTTTGCCCAATTCGAATTTTTATAAAATTCTTTCCTGCAGTTAACTTTTGCATCTCCTTTACATCTGTCCAATTATTCCTTTTAAAGAATTATTTTCTCCATTTAGTTTTTATACTTCCTTTTCCATTTGTCCAATTTTCCCATTTAGGTTTTGTCCTTCCCTTTCCATTTGTTCAATTTTCCTTTTAAAGAACTGTTCTCTTCATAGAATTATTTTTTCGTGCTTTTAAAATCATTGTCCAGTTCCTCTTCTATTTCTTTCTTCAGCTGTTCCAGGAGAGCTCTTTGTGCATGCAAGCAGTTCATAGTCCCTTCTGAAGTTTCAGATGAGAATACAGTCTCAACACTGACCTCTTTGGTATTTTTGTTTCGGTCGTTGTCCCCATAGAAAGATTATAAAAAGACATTCTTGTTCTTCTTCTTACTCATGATGATGATGCTTTGTGTATTTTGGCCTCTGGTTCTTTCAGCTAAAAGCTGGGGAATCTGGTGTTGAACTGGCTGGTGTGAGAAAGCAAAGAGCAGGTGTCTTTTTTTCTTTTTGTTTTGTGTTTCCCTGGATTAACCCTGGGGTTATGTTGTTAAATGTGGAGGAGGGGTGGTCTGGCTACGGGAGATCTGCTCAGCTGAGCTAGAAGAAAGGTAAGCTCAGCACTTGGTGATTCCAGCTGCCTTCCCATTTCCCCTGAAGGGCTGAGACACACCTGGGTCCTAGTGTGAGGCTCCCCCCCCCCCCCAGACTCCAGATCTCCTCTTGGTTGGTTTGCTGAGATAGGGCTGTCGCCACAGTAAGAGGAATATTCCTGGCCTCAGTGCCTACGAGACTATTTACCCTTTCTGCTGAACCCACTGATCCAGGATTTTTGTGGGGAAATATTTGAGGGTTCTTTCAAGGTCAACAGTGGGAGGGGGAGAGAGCATTTACCAATCACTCCTCTATTTTGGCTCCTGGAAATTCAAGTAGATGGCTTACAGATGTTTAATCTGCAAGTTGATAATCTTAGGAGCGACTTTGGCTGATACCTGGGGCTCAGCAGCTGTCACTCACTCAGCTCTGCTAGTCTCCTACCCTGAGCTTGCACTCTGTCTTTCCACCCTGCTGCCCTGCTGGTACCTCAGGCCACCCTGGGGCTGTGCTGTGTGCTGTGGATTTTTCCATACCTGGGAAACAAATGCTTCCTGTCCACCTTTCAGTCTGTCCTGGTCTGTGAATCTGCCACAATGTGTCTCCTATTGGATTCTGCACCTCCAAAATTTGGTCAGATTCTCTTTTTAGAGGTATCTGAAGGAGTTTTTCTAAGAGCTCAGGTGAGAAGTTGCTCTCACTTCGCCATCTTGGCTCCACCTCCCTGTAAAACCAATGTTATCATACTTTAAAACAAGTATTGAATTAGAAATTATATCTCTCATTCCCTGCTTAGACGGGAAGCTAGCTGACACAGGTTATACCTGTGCAATCATGTAAACATTTCCATATGAGTGATTTTATGCAAGCAGGTTTAAACAGAAAGAAAAAAGAACAGAAAGAAAAACAGGAAGAAAGAAAGAATGAAATAAAGAAAGAAAGAAGGAAGGAAGGAAGGAAGGAAGGAAGGAAGGAAGGAAGGAAGGAAGGAAGGAAGGAAGGAAGGACTAAAGATGAAGGGTAAGCCTCTGTTTGTATTCAAATAATTTTTCTGGTGGTGGATAGCATTTTCTTTATCATGTGTCCTAGAGGGCTGTCTTGGATCACTGTATTGCTGAGAAAAGTCAATTCATCTACAATTCGTCATGCAATATTGCTTTTTCTATGTCATTTTCTCCTTGTGCTGCTCATTTCACTTTTTATCAGTTCATTCAAGTCTTTCCAGGATTTTTTAAAAATCATCCATTGCTCATTTCTTAGAACACAATAATATTCCATTATAACCATATGCTACAACTGGTCCACCCATTACAGAATTGGCGGACATTCCCCCAATTTCCAATTTTAACTACCACAGAAAGAGGTTCTATACATATTTTTGTACAAATAGGTCCTTTCCCCCTTTTTGGATGTCCATATCATTTAAATATTTCAAGATTGTCTTCATCTCCTATATATGAAGGTTTCTATTTCATGGGCTAAACATGCTCAGTTCACTCAACCTGTCCTTAAATCACCTCTACATCTTATTTCTTCACCCTTGGATATTTGCCATCTAATGAATGTCCTTCCTGAAAAGCTTTCCTAGAATGATCACAAAACATTGTGAATATTGACCAAATGCATATTGGCCAAAATAATGGAGAAGAGCTATAAATTCTGTGGCACTTGTGACATCACTTCAGCCTAAGATTGCTTATTTATTTATATTGAACTTAAAGCCAATAAAATATTTTATATAAATTTCTCTATCCTCCCTACATTGTACTTGCAAAATTAGTTTTAATAGAAGTATGCAACCATATCTTTCCCCCACCAAATTGAATTTCATTGAATTACTTCTAAAACAGTAAACTATTAATGTTGTTTTGAAGCCTGGTCTTATAGGTGGTGCAGGGGTAGCTAGGTAGCACAGGTCTTACGTTCAAGAACTGCAATGAGGAATGCCTAACTGTGTGACTTAAAATGTCACTTCAGACACTTAGTAAGTGTGTGGCCCTGGGAAAGTCATCTAGCCTTGTGTGCCACAACAGTTCTTCATCTACAATATGGGCTGGAGATGTAAATGATAAACATCTCCAGTACCCTTTCCAAAACAAACCAAAAAATAGTATCATGAAAATTAGGGCAAGACCGCAACAAACCAACAATTTATCACTTAGCATGTCATCTATATGTCCTACTGTTACGTTAAAGACATATTTTGTCAGCTCATCATTTATACTTTTTTTCAAATTTTTGAATAAATTGTTACATATCCCAATTCACGCAATTATTCCCAAGGCATTCCACTAAAAGTTTAAAAAATAAAACTCCAAGCCCATGTTTTCCCCTACAGTCTTTTCACATTCCCTTTTGTCATCATATTATGGTAGAATGATTCCACAAAGGTAAATTCTCAAAGACATTTCTGACTTTATTTCAATTGAGGAGGGAATACAAAACATGTCTAGATTTTCTCCCAGAAGGTTTATTAGCACTGGGAATTAAACCTTATTCAAATAAAAAGAAAACTGAACTTATAGATGAATAAAACAAGAGGAAAGCAAACCTAGGAGAAGGTGTAGAGAAGACAAAGACTCCATGAAGTTGTGTAACTGATCAAGTCCTGTATCCTGACGGAACAGTGATCGTGAAAGTTATTTTAAATATTTCTTTGGACTTATTGTGAAGATAGTATTTACATCATGAGGTCCAGTTATTTGGGTATGTATTTTTTTCTGTATCTCGAATTGAGTTTTCAAGAGTTGAAATAATACAGTTTCTGGAAACAGAATCAATACCTTTTTTTTTTTTTTAAGAAAACAGGTTATTTTTCCCAGAGTTACTCCTCACAAAAAGTAGCTAGTAAATTTATCATCTCTTTTATTTGAAAGTTCGATTGATTAAATCATTGAGATGGAAAGAGAGTGGCATATAGTCACCGAGCTCCTAATAGTCAGATCTCGACAAGAAATGCAGACATCCCTCCTAGTCATTTCAAATTAATCAAATATTTATAAATAACCTTTGGTATTTTTATACTTTCCAGATGTATTCCTTTAGGAATAGTAAGATAAGGCATGATAGGAACAAATTACAATGACAGGATAAGTGTTTTCTTGTTTTGTGCATGACTCATTAAGTCAAACTTAATGCCTGTCACATAGTGTTGTTAATGTTCAGCCATTTCCATCCTGTCTGATTCTTCACCACCCCATTTGAGTTGTTCTTCAGAAAGGCACTGGAGTGGTTTGCCATTTCCTTCTCCAGCTCGTTTTACAGATGTGGAACTGAGGCAAATAGAGTTAAGTGACTTGCCCAAGTGTCTGTTGCAGAATGTGGACTCATGAAGATGAGTCTTCCTAATTCTATGACCAAGTGCGCCATTCACTGTGCCACCTAGCTACAGTTGTCTTATGGAAAGTGCTCACTCAATGCTTATTGATTGATTTAATGAGTTATAAAAGTAATTCTTTTGCTGAAAGGTTCTACTCAGGCTTTATTTCTTTAATTAAGAGAATCCTGACGAATCTTAATTCCAACAAGGAGGTAATAGGATCATAAAATTGAAGCTGGATCATATCTTTTAAACTTTCCATTTCAATCTCCAGAGTGCGGGAAATGATGAAACTGTATCCTAGAGAGGTTTTAATTTTCCTAGAATGCACATGTGATATGATGATTTAAGATTATATTCTTTCAACCTAATATAAATGATTTTTCTACTGAAACAAAATTTTTTATAATTCTCTGGTTTCTTGTCATAATTTTCCTGCGCCTTTTCTTTGCTGTTATATCTTTATTCTTTAGGAGTTATTTGAGAAATTGTCTGCCTTTTAAATCCCTAGCGCAAAGTCTATGGTCATGCAGATAGCTACTTCTTAATAAAGGTCTAGAAAAAACAATAAGCCCACTAATTTATGAGAAAATACTTCAAGAGTAATTGAGATTAACGCAAAAAAAAACCTCACGAATCTTCTCAATTTGAATTTATGCCAGCAACATCTTGTTTTCAATAAAATCCTCAAATTTACTCATCCCTCCCCCACTTGATTCATTCCTTTTTATATTCTAGGATATTCCAGTGTATGACTGCGCTAATATTTGGAATAAATGTCTGGAGCAAACCATACTACAGCGACTGAATTCATCTTGCTAGGGTTATCAGACTCACCTGAACTTCAAATTATACTTTTTGTATTATTTTTGGTGATCTACACTCTCACAGTGTTGGGAAATGCAGGGATGATTACATTAATCATGATAGATTCTCAACTCCACACACCTATGTATTTTTTCCTGACCAACTTGTCCTTGACTGATATTTTATATTCTTCAACTATCACTCCAAAGATGTTAGTTGACTTATTGTCTAAACGGAAAGTCATCTCTTTTACTGGCTGCTTTTTACAGATGTATGTCTTCATTGCGCTGATTACTATTGAGTGTATCCTCTTTGGATTGATGGCCTATGACCGTTATGTAGCAATATGCAATCCCCTACTTTACCCAATTACCATGTCAAGGATAGTGTGCCTGAAGATGGCCATGGGGACCTTCACAGCAGGATTCCTTAACTCAGTTATTCATACGAGTTACATAAGTAGCTTATCCTACTGTGACTCCAATGTCATCCATCACTTTTTCTGTGACAGTCCCCCAGTCCTCAAACTCTCTTGTTCAGATACTCAAATTAATGAAACTATCATTTTCATTTTTGCTGGGATAAACATGTTAGGAACACTTCTTATCATCCTTACTTCTTATATCTATATCCTCTTCTCTATTCTACGCTTGCATTCAGTTGAAGGAAGGCAGAAAGCATTCTCCACCTGTGCTTCTCATCTTACAGCTGTTGCTATATTTTATGGAACTGAGATTGTTACTTATTTGTGTCCAAGCTCCAGCTACTCCCCAACTCAAGGAAAAGTGATATCTGTGTTCTACACAGTGGTTATTCTAATGCTGAACCCTTTAATATACAGCCTGAGAAATGAAGAAGTGAAGAGGGCTTTAAAGAATGCTATCACTAGAAGGATCACATTTATATAATTGGGTTTTTTGGTTAATTAAATAAATAAATGATGCAATATAGAGATAGCTTTCAATCTTTAATTACTGATAGTAGCTAAGGTTGGCCAAGTTGGGTTTTATTCATTTTTCTTTACTTCTTAATGGAAGGTCTAATTTCAGTGACTCTAGATAGCATTGTGACATTGGAAGCCATATCAGTGAAAACAATACTCCAAAAAATTAATACATAAAAAATAATTCAAATTAAAAGGACTGCAAAAATTCAAATGGGTGGTGGAACTTATGCTTCTAACATCGGGTGAAATTCCGGTAATATTCCTGAAAAGTGTGCAAGGTTTTGGGGAGTTGCTAGCATCATATATTTGATATAGATAGAAACTCTAGACAAGAGGACAATGCTTTATATATGGAATCAATGTTCTTGTTGTTTTGTGGGGATGAGAGATAGAAGGGGAAGGACTGTTGCAACAGGTTAATAAATGGAACTTTCACAGCAGGTATCACCCAATGCTTTATAACTTTTTAATACAGAACAAAACTAAAAAATTTGGGATTTTAGAAGTTTGTTCAGTCAGGAGTTACAATCTGTCTTAAAATGATTCAGCTTTTTCTGAATTTTTTTCTGTCCATATCTAGGGTTGGGTTTGATAGATCGATGTTAAATGAAAAAGGGTGATTTGTCAATTGCTCTTCTCCATTTTTAGATATAAATTGATCTACAGCTGTCCTATCAGTTACATAGCCATCTAAATATCCCTTGAATAATTAACACTCTTATCCAAGATAATAGTAATAACTAATCTGCAAATTATATATGGTAAAATTTAGACAACGTTTGCTGTAGTAAACAAGATCTGACAACATGTCACAGTTAGAGAGACTCCACAGGTCTCTTGAATAAAAAAATACTAAATACCCTTTGCTGATACAAACTATGAATCGTTAGTATAATAATTAGGAAAAAAATTCCTCCAAGAAATAGAGAAATAAAGAAATGCTTAAAATTATAATAATTTTACAGTATTCAAAAGCAGCAAAAGAAACATATCAGTGAGACAGATATATTCAAATATCTTTTAAAAACATGCAGTGGCGTCATTTCCAGTCATTCTGATTTATATCTTGTCACTGGATCCCAATGACTCCAGAGGAGAAAATAAAACTTTGCACAGCTCTTCCTCACTTAAATCCAAATTCACTTGAAAGTCGTGGCATCACTTTCTTGATGCTATGGTCCTCTTCCAGAATGAATTACAAACAACAGCCTGTGAGTAGCCCAAGGTGTCTCACTGTGAACTCAATTTATCAGTTCCATTGGGGCAAAGCAGTTCCTTCTTTCCTTCATTTTTTGTTTCTTCACTCGTTGGCTCATTCCCTTCCTTTCCCATCCCTCCTTTGTCTCCTTCTATCCACATAAGCTATATTGCTTTTACCTGCAGGTGTGCTGCCCAAAAGTATGCAAATTTTGATGTTAGAAACCTAGTAAGATGTCATGGGGAGGGAGGGGAAGATATTTTTATTACAAACTGTGACATAAATACAATTCACTCTGGCTCTCCTTGAATGGCCAACAATAGATCTCAACTCGCAGCCCACATAATGATCATTGTTTGAGTCTTGATGACTCAGAGTCAAAGTAAAAACTAATGTCCAAGCAAAAGAACCACATCAAAAATTCCTTGTTGGACATTTCAAATTAGATGCCCCCAAACATTTTGCATGAAACATATCCAAAACTGAACTCATTTACTTCCCCAAAGCCACGCTCTTCCAAAATTTCCTTTTATTGTCAGTGGCAGCTCCATTTTCCTGTACACCAGGTTCATAATCTTCACATTATTCTAAATCTCTCTCATTCCAAATAAATTATCAGTTTTTAGATCTTACCATTTTTACCTTTGTAAGATAATATCTACCATAGCCTTTTGTAATTTCTACATTCATAATATCTCTAAGGTTTGAACCATACCTTCCCCCCATTCACATAGTTACTACCCTAGTTCAAGCTCAAACCATCTACTCTATAAACTATTGGAAAAGATTTTACATTAATTTCCAGTATTGTCTCTTCCCAATCCAGTTCATTTTACACATTTCCACTAATTTTTCTTTAATTCAAACTGACCATTTTATTCCTCTACCTAACCAACTCCAGTGATGTTTCCTTGCCTCCAAGATAAAAAATAAAATTTTCCTCTTTAACTTTTACCTTTCACAACTTAAATTCTGTCTTTCTGGCCTAACTGAATATTATTTGCTCTTCCAGGGTCAAGGCATTTCGTTTTTTATAACTTTGACTTTCATTGTTTCTCTTCCAGGAGTATAACGAACTCTCTCTTTATAACAACTTCAGAGTCACTCTTTCCCTTTCATTTGTAGCTCAGGTACCATATATTACATGAAGCCTGTCAGGATCCCACAAGTGACTAGTACTGCGCCCAGACTACTGTGTATTTATCATTTTTCTCTGTGTTAGTAGTTATGAGCTCTATGTATGTGGAATTTATGCATGTATGTATATATGCATACACACAGCACACATATATATATATACATATGCACTCACATTATATTTACACATATGTACATATACTAATTTATGCAAGACTGCACACACATATGTGTGTATATATCACTTGCCTTTGTCATTAGAATTTAAGTATCTTCTGACTTTTAATAGACTTGGTAATAATTCTTTTGCATTTATATCCTTAGTGTCGATGACAGAGCTTGGTATATCAAGGTATTTTATAAATAAATGTGGATTTCAAAATTGTAAGTAAAATGAATAGACTGGTTGTTCACTTGACCATTTAGTGCATTTTTGAGAAGACTTCTGTTTTTGAGAAGCTGAATGAAACAGGCGCAGCATTTGGAAATGCAGATTGTATCAGGGGTACATAACAAATGTAAAGAAATATTGAGCCTCATGGTATCACCTAGCATTCATATGTTACTTGTATTTGGAAGCATAGGAACTTGTATTTCACCAAACATCACGGTTAATTTTATAGATTGCACTGATGACATTGATTAATGGGTTCAAAAGGATAATTTGAGTTTTGCATTCTACATTTGAAAAATTTGGTACTCCAAACAATATGGTTGCCAGGTGTCTGTTGATTGAATCAAATGGATTATTCACAATTTGTATTCACCCACTTAAGTTAAAATTGAATTAAAGAAATCTAAAGAGGGGGAGGAGCCAAGATGGCAGAGTAGAAAGACACACGTATGCTAGCTCTGAACATACAGCCCATAAAATATCTGTAAAGAAGAACTCCCAACAAATTCTGGAGCAGCAGAAGCCACAGAACAACAGAGTGGACAAGATTTCTGTTCCAGAGAGACCTGAAAAACCTGACTCAAAAGGTCCATAGTGCACCGGACCCAGACCAGAGCCCAGCCCTGCCTTGGCCGCGCAGCACCAAGACGAGCAGATCCGAGCAGGCTTCAGGGACAGATTCTCCACCAGCCGTGCAGGTCCCTCCACCTGGAGGTGAAAAGGGTTGGTGAGAGAGTCTTTTTGGGTGGCCGACAGGGGGGTGGGGTGTCCCCGTGGCTTGGGCCCCCTCAGGAAGCAGCAGCGGGTGTGGCAGCAGAAAGAGCTCCCAAAGCAGGCAGATCCATTGTTGAAGGTCTCTGCATAAACCCCCTGAGGGAACTGAGCCCCGTGAGACCACCCTGCCCTGACGTGAGCACCTGCATTAATCTCACACTGAATAGCAGCCCCGCCCCCGCCCAAAGCCCTGAGGCTGGGAAGCAGCATTTGAATCTCAGACCCTAAGTGGGTGGAAAGAAAACTCAGAAGTCAAGTCACTGGCTGAGAAAATGCCCAGAAAAGGGAAAAATATAAGACTCTAGAAGGTTACTTTCTTGGTGAACAGATAATTCCTCCCTTCCTTTCTGATGAGGTAGAACAATGATTACCATCAGCGAAAGACACAGAAATCAAGGCTTCTGTATCCCAAACATCCAGAATAAATATTCCATGGGCTCAGGCCATGGAAGAGCTCAAAAAGGATTTTGAAAATCAAGTTACAGAGGTGGAGGAAAAACTGAGAAGAGAAATGAGAGAGATGCAAGAAAAGCATAAAAAGCAGGTCAACATCTTGCTAAAGGAGACCCAAAAAAATGCTGAAGAAAATAGCACCTTGAAAAATAGACTAGCTCAACTGGCAAAACAGGTTCAAAAAGCCAATGAGCAGAAGAATGCTTTAAAAAGCAGAATTGGCCAAATGGAAAAGGAGGTTCAAAAGCTCATTGAAGAAAATAGTTCTTTCAAAATTAGAATGGAACAGATGGAGGCTAATGACTTTATGAGAAACCAAGAAATCATAAAACAAAACCAAAAGAATGAAAAATGGAAGATGACATGAAACATCTCATTGGAAAAACAGCTGACCTGGAAAATAGATCCAGGAGAGACAATTTAAAAATTATGGGACTATCTGAAAGCCATGATCAAAAAAAGAGCATAGACATCATCTTTCATGAAATTATCAAGGACAACTGTCCTGAGATTCTAGAACCAGAGGGCAAAGTAAGTATCCAAGGAATCCACACATCACCGCCTGAAAGACATCCAAAAAGACAAACTCCTAGGAACATTGTGGCCAAATTCCAGAGTTCCCTGGTCAGGGAGAAAATATTGCAAGCAGCTAGAAAGAAACAATTCAAGTATGGTGGAAATACAATGAGGATAACACAAGATCTAGCAGCTTCTACATTAAGGGATCGAAGGGCGTGGAATATGATATTCCACAACTGAAAGAAACTAGGACTAAAACCAAGAATCACCTACCCAGCAAAACTGAGTATAATACTTCAGGGGAAAAAATGGTCTTTCAATGAAATAGAGAGCTTTTAAGCATTCCTGATGAAAAGACCAGAGCTGAAAATAAAATTTGACTTTCAAACACAAGAATGAAGAGAAGCATGAAAAGGTAAACAGCAAAGAGAAGTGATAAGGGACTTTACTAAAGTAGAACTGTTTACATTCCTGCATGGAAAGACAATATCTGTAACTCTTGAAACTTTTCAATATCTGGGTAGTTGGTGGTATTACATACACACATGCGCACACGCACACACAGAGACAGAGAGCACAGAGTGAATTGAATAGGATGGGATCATATCTTTAAAAAAATAAAATTAAGCAATGAGAGGAAATATATTGGGAGGAAAAAGGGAGAAATAGAATGGGGCAAATCATCTCTCATAAAAGAGGCAGGCAAAAGACGTTTTAGTGGAGGGAAAAAGAGAGGAGGTGAGAGAAAAGCGTGAAGTTTACTCTCATCACACTTGACTGAAGGAAGGAACAAAATACACACTCATTTTGGTATGAAAACCTATCTTATAATACAGGAAAGTGGGCAAGAAGGGGATAAGCAGGGTGGGGGAGATGATGGAAGGGAGTGAAATGGGAGAAGGGAGCAATCTGAAGTCAACACTCTTGGGGAGGGACAGGATCAAAAGAGAGAATAGAAGCAATGGGGGGCAGGATAGGACGGAGGGAAATATAGTTAGTCTTACACAACACGACTATTATGGAAGTCATTTGCAAAACCACACAGATATGGCCTATATTGAATTGCTTGCCTTCTCAAAGGGAATGAGTGGGGAGGGAGGGATGAAGAGAAGTTGGAACTCAAACTTATAGGAAAAACTGTCAAGTACTGTTCTTGCTACTAGGTAGTAAGAAATACAGGTAATGGGGTACAGAATGTTATCTGGCCCTACAGGACAAAAGAGAAGATGGGGACAAGGGAAGGGAGGGATGATAGAAGAGAAGGCAGATTGGTGATAGGGGCAATCAGAATGCTCGGTGTTTTGGGGTGGGAGGAGAGGACAAACGGGGAGAAAATTTGGAACCCAAAATTTCGTGAAAATGAATGTTAAAAGTTAAATAAATAAATAAATAAAACAGTGTAGTCAAAAGTAGGCATAGACCAATGGCTGATACAGAACACAAGAAAAAAGGCCAAGTGGGTACATTATCTAGGTATAAAGATTGATAATATAAATAAATTAGCGTAGCGAGGAATTGTTTATTTACAAGATTCATGGAGAAGGGAAGAATTTTTGAGTAAACAAGAGATAGAAAACATTACGAAGCACAAAATTGATAATTTTGGTTATATTACATTGAAAAGATTTTGCACAACCAAACCCAATGCAACCAAGATTAGGAGGGAAGCAGAAAGTTGGGAAAGAATTTTTGCAACATGTTCCTACGATAAAGGCCTCCTCTCTAAAATACATAGAGAATTGAGTGAAATTACAAGAATCTAAGTCATTCCTCAATTGATAAGTGATCAAAGAATACATACAGGTAGCTTTCAGAGGAAGAAATAAAAGAAATTTATAGTCATATGAAAATGCTCTAAATCACTATTGATTAGAGAGATGCAAATCAAACAACTCTGAGATACCACATTACACTTATGAGATTGGCTAACATGGCAAAATAGGAAGATGGTAAATGTGGGAGAAAATGTAGGAGAGTTGGAGCACTAATTTATTGTTGGTGGAGCTGTGAGCTGATCTAACCATTGTGGGGAGCTATTTGGAACTATGCCCAAAAGGTTACAAAAATGTGAATACTCTTTGACTCAGCAATACCTCTTCTAGGACTGTGTCCCCAAGAGATCGTAAAAATGGGAAAAGGTATTACGTGTGCAAAAATATGTATAGCAGCTCTCCTTGTGGTGGCCAAGTACTGAAAATCAAGTTGATGCCCATTCATTGGGGAATGGCTGAATAAATTTCTGTATATGAATGCAATGGAATACTATTGATCTCTAAGAACTGACGACCAGGAAGCCTTCAGAGAGGTCTGGAAAGTCTTATATGAACTGATGCTGAGTGAAAGGAGCAGAAACAGGAGAACTTTGTACACAGCAACAACCACAGTATGTGAGGAATTTTTCTGGTAATCAGTACTTCATTGCAATGCAAGGACTTAAAAAATTCTCAGTGGTCTCTAAAGGCAAAATGCCTTCCACATCCAGAGAAAGAACTATGGAATTTGATCTCAGAATGAAGCAGACCATTTTCTTTTGTATTATCTTTTGCTTTGTATTATGATTTCTTTCATTCTTTTCAATTCCTCTATGCAACCTAAGGTGAAAACGTATTTAATAGGAATGCATGTGTAGAACCTACATAAAATTGTATAATTTTTCAGGGAGGGAGTGAGGAAGGAGGGGGAAAGAGGGGAAAAATGTAAGATGTATGGAAGTGATTGTAGAACACTGAGAAAAACAAAAGAATTTAATTTTAAAAAGTACACCTAGATCTACATGTGGACTTCCTCTATTCTATCACTGGAGATTGTTAGCCTTTTTCATCAGAAGTCCTTCGGAAATGTCTCAGATCACTGTATTGGTGATAATTAAGAAATCATTCACAGTTGATCATTATACTTATTGTTGTTACTATGTAAAATATGCTCTTCCTAATTCTGCTCACTTAATTTTGCCTCACTTTATCTAACTCCAGGTTTTTCTGAAAGCATCCTACTTGTCATTTTTTATAGCACAACAGTATTCTAACACAGTCATCTAACTTCTGCCACTCCCCAACTGATGGACATTCTCTCAATTTCCAATTCTTTACCAACCCCAAAAAGAGTTGCTGTAAATATTTTTATATACAGAGGTCTTTTTCATTTGTTTTAAATCCCCTTAGGATAGAGACATAGTAGCGGTATTGCTGGATCAAGTGACAGGGACAGTTTCATAGTTCTTCGGTCATGGTTCCAAATTCAACTTCAGAGAGTTTGAATCAGTTCACAACTCCATCAACAAGGCATTCGTGTCTCAATATTCACATATTCTCTCCCAGCATTTATCAGTTTCCTTATCAGTCACTTTAGCTAATCTAATAGGTATGAAAGGGTACCTCAGAATTCTTTTAATTTGCATTCTCTAAGCAAAAGTGATTTTGAACTTTTTTCATAAGACTATATATAGTTTTGATTTCTTTGTCTGAAAACTGCCTATTAATATTCATTTATTAATTGGGGAATAACTTGTAGTATTATAAATTTAACTTCATTCTGTATATATTTGAGAAATGAGATCTTTACAGAGAAACTTGCTTTGAATAATTTTTCTCAGTTTTCTGCTTTTCCTCCCATTTGGACTGCACTGGCTTTGTTGGTGCAAAGCAAATTTTAATTTAATGTAACTAAAATTATCCATTTTACATCTCATACTGTTTCCTATCTCTTGCTTGGTTATAAATTCTGCCTTTATCCTTATATCTGATAGGTAAAATATTCGATGCTCCTCTAAATTACTTAAATTATCACCCCTTATGTCTAAAACATGTAGTTCTTTCCACTCTCCCAAGTGAGGCAGATCTTTCCCGTTTGTAAATTATGTAGGGTTGAAAAATTATTTCACTTGTTGGTTCTGCAATTTCAGAATTTGTTTTAAGCCAATGACATTCTCTGGAAGGGAATCTGGAAGTGCTTAACAAATTCCTGCTTTTACTCTAACATCTTGGCTCTGCCTTGCAAATTTTTAAAAGGGAAGGCCATCTAGGTCCTCAAGTGCATTCCTCTGACCAAATCCAACCTTCCCAGAACAAATCCCCTCAGTAAATACAGTTGTTCTGCAAAATTTAGAGTCAGTCAAAAGGCCACTCTCTATGTAAGCCACAAGTTCCGCATTGCTGGACATGGTGTGATGTGTTGAATCTATGCCCAGTTACTGCCATGTTGTTTTTCAGTTTTTGAGCAGTTTTTAAATCAAATAATGAGTTCCTGTCCCGGAAGCTGGAGTTTTGGGATTGATCAAATAGTAGAATAGTATAGCCATTTACTACTGTTTCTTGTGTACCTAATCTCTTCCACTGATCTGCCATTCTGTTTCTTAGCTAGCAAGTAGTTTTGATGATTGTTTCTCTATAATGTAGTATTGGGTCTGGTGTAACTAGGCCATCTACGTTTCCATTTTTTTCATCATTTTACTTGATATTCTTGCCCTTTTATGTTTGCACATGGATATTGTTAGTTTTCTAACTCTGTAAAAATTTTTCTTGGCATTTCAATTTGTGTGGAAATGAATTCGTAAATTGTTGCATGTATAATTGTCATTTGTTTCAAACTAGCTGAGCCAACCACATGAATAATTGATATTTTCCTAATTGTTTGGGTGTAACTTTATTTGTGTGAAAAGTATTTTGTAATTTTGCTTATGTGGTTCCTGATTTTGTATTGGTAGGTAGATTCCCAAGTATTTTAAATGGCACATATTTATGTTAAAATGAATTTCTCTTTCTATCTCCTGCTGCTGGGCTTTGGGGGTCATAATGCTAAAGATGTACGTGGATTTATTTTATCTTGCAACTTTCTTAAACTTGATAATATAGAAGTTTCTTTCGTGGATTCTCTAAGTATCCCATCATATCTTCCAAAAAGAGTGATAGTTCTGTTTCCTCACTGTATATCTTGATTCCTTACATTCATTTTTTCCCTCATATTGTTGAAGCTAACATTTTTAAGATAGTATTAAATAATACCAAGAGTAATGAGCATGCTTGTTTAATTCCTGATTGTATTGAGGATGCTTCCAGCTTTTGACCATTGCATATAATATTTGCTGATGTTGGGAGACAGATATCTCTTATCATTTCTTAGAATGAGCAAAATTTAAAAAAAAGATCTAATTAAGAGAGATAAGGATGAAACTATATCTTTCTCAAAGGTACCATAGACAATGAGGTAATATCAATACTCAACATATATGCACTCAGTAGTATAGCATCCAGATTCTCAGATGAGAAGTTATGTTAGTTACAGAAAGAAAAATATGCCAACACTTTCTAGTGGGGGACCTCCGCCTCCACCTCTGAGAGCTAAGTGAACTGAAAACAAAATAAACATTTATCATTTTAAGGAAAAATCCATTTATTCCTGTGTTCTCTCATGTTTTTCACAGGAATGTGTGCTGTACTTTGTCAAAAGCTTTTTCTGCTTCAATAAAGACAATAGTATGATTTAGGATACTTTATTATTGACATGCTCAAATATTTTCATTGTTTTCCTAATATTGAACCAGCTTCGTTTGAGTGCTATAAATTAGATCAGTTCAAAATTTATTATCCTCATGATAATTTGCTGTCGTCTTTCAGTTCATATTTTATTTAAAATGTTTACATCAACATTCATTAGGGATATTGGAGAATAATTTCAAATCATATTATAATTTTTCCGTTGAGCAAAGCTCAATGGCCAGTGCCCATGAGTGCTTACATCTCCATGGTTACATAAGTAAGACAAGTTCTTCCACTGGAGAACTTTGGAACAGGACCTGTGGTGGCTATTTCGTGTCTTAACCTGGAAAGAGATACTTTTTTTCAACAGATCTTTAAAAAACTTTCAGAAATTTGAGGTAGGTGCTGATGTGACTCATTTTCTTCTAAGACCACAGACTTATTCTGCTCAATATTTCTAGAAGTGAACTGCTGATTCTTCTCCTACTTTGCCCAACCTTAATCCTGACTCGCATTTATGGCTGAGGGCACGACCCCATGCCAGTCAATCAAGCTAGCAACCCAGAGGTCATCCTCCACATCTCTTTTCAAACACCTCCATAAGCTTCATGGGCCATCAGATACTGATAACTTGTAGCACTCAAAGATCCAGGCTACTCTTCTGATTGTTTTCTCTCCTATAATTGTAACTGCCCATGTACATGCCTTCATCCCCTCCAAGAAGGATTGTGACAATAGCCTGTTGAGTGGTCTACCTGTCAGCAAAATCTACCTACTGCTCCCATCACATGGAGTCAGAATCACCTTCTTCGAGGGCAAAACACATACATTCTACCCTCTGCTTTCAGTCAAGTCAAGTGGATACCACAAACCTACCTGACAAAGTTTGCAAAATTGTTTGTCTCTGCAAAGCCATCCATCACCAGATTGTCCATTAATACCACACTGTGAACATAAAGATATTTTGAGGAAAACCACGTGTTTTCCAGTGAGATAGTGTACATTCAGAGGTAGAGAGGACCTCGGAGTATTCTCGACCGACTCCCTCTCCCTTTACCCAATAGTATCCAGAGAGTCAAAAAAGATCAGGAATTCCCCCTAGGGAATACAGTGTCCATCACTGCTTCCCACGTTTCCCAAATAGGGCTGAATTTCACTCAGAACACCAGTTTGGTAAAGGATTGTGTTCTTTCTTCATTTGGGGGGTAATGCTGGTTAGGACAGCCTTCACAATGTCTTTCAAAGTCTCAGAAAACCTTCGTGTATGAACATGTTTTGCTGTGTGGCAGCTTGGATTAATTTTGTGTTAGTAATTCTATGAAGTATATTCCTATAATTTGTAGCTATGCACACACCTATTCTCTCTCCCACACAAAAAGAAATGTTGACCATTCTGGTGGAGATAATCCAAAGATTTGGAACTGTTGTCCTGGAGGCCACTTTTGGGTTTCTAGTTTCTGTTGTCTCGACTTCTTATTGAATCCAAACTTCAAAAATCAAATCCCCATTATCAAGGGACTTATTCGGTAAAAGTTGGACCCAATGAAAGGGCCACACACCTGCATCCAGGAGAACAAATGTGGCTTCCCTGTCACACGTTCCTCAATGCTGGTGCAGACACTGTGCCAGGGGGCTGGGCATAAGAATAGGAGAAATGACATTGCAATAGGACTTAAAAAATAGTAATGCAGGAAAAGGAATCCTTCACTCTAAACAGCCATCATTGAGGCACATCAATATTGAACACGCAATACCTGAGGCATCCTCAGTCTTCTTGAACACTCTCATTTGCTATCAGTATGTGGTCAGTAGCATCCCATTAACCTGGATCACTTCAATTCTATCTTCACTTTTTCCTTAATGTTCATCTTTGAGTTTTGGGGAAGGAATTTCTAAAATTAAACATCCCTTTCTGTCATGTCTTTTTTCATTCACATTCTGATGTCCATTTCCCTTTCCTTTTGAAGTATTTCCTTGCATTTTCCGATATTGGTGGCCTTAAACTGATTTTAGGTGAATGTCATTTGTCATCTGGAATTGTTGGTATAAAAAACTCACTGAGTTCCTGTGCCAGTTATTAGACAGGTGACCAACTTTACAGAAGAATGTTGGTGAAACTAATTCTCTTCTGGGTGCCCACACTTCACGTGCACTGTTATTCAGTGTTGTCAACCCGCACTGCTCTCTCTACGGGATAAATTATCCAGCCAATTGAGCCTAGCCTTAGAATATTACAATACTGGGGAATTTGGTACTGCCTAAGCGCAAATGATGCACCTCCCTGCCTGTCATTTATGAGGTTACTTATGATGAGCATCATTCTAATGAAGCCATTAACTTGGGGTTAGGCTACTTGAATTATATCTGACCAATTAGTGTTGGAATTACTCAAATCCAGCTTTATTGCTTTTCAGCTAGCATGGGAGATGGAGGGGGTAAAGACTTCCTTGACATAGATCATGGATGATTAGTATTATGAGTTAGGCTTTAGGTCACAATGATGAGCCACCTTATCTAGTAGGAGAAAGCCAGTTCCAAGTGACAGCTATTACTTTCAGGTACCATTAGAGTATTTTTCCTGTTTCACTCAGTTCTTTTTTACTCTTTGAGATAATGAATCATTAAAAAGGAAAAGCATTCATACAAGGGAAATCAGTCAAAAGAGAGGATTTCTTTTCCTTCTTATGGTAAGATCTTTGGACATCTATAATAAAATTCTACTGATCAAAGCCGCTTTATCCCCGCTTGATTTGAACTCTTTGGTACCTGTACCACGATATCCATTTGGCTTCTTGCTGTAGAGTCCTCTTAGGCATAGAAAAAAATTGTAGCTGTCTATGTTCTTCTCATGTGAGCCACTAAATATAAAAAAAAAAAGACTATGAGAATGCTAAGGATTGATTCAGATCCCAATGTTAGCTCTGCAACTTCTCATTATGAATGTAACCTCAGTTACATCATTTAACCTCCCTATGCCTCACTTCTCTCACCAGGACTAAGGACAGAGTAGGACTATATGACACCAAAGATTCTTTTCTGACTTGAAAGTTACATTCCACAAGCTTTTCAACTTCTAGGAGAGGGTCTGGGGAGCACTTGTGGTTATGTGCAGGCAAAACAATAGCAATTCATGTGGAAAATGGACCTATAACAAAGATTGAGTAAATATTTAAGAATTTCCTTTGGAATAGGAGATTAATTTTCTACCAATGAAGTAGAAATATTTGCCATTCACAGACACACACACACACACACACACATTGCTTGGCACATATACACAATCTCAAACACACTCACTCAATACACATACAAGTATACCACATACACACACTTACACATACATATATGTAAGCATTCACTCACATACTCATACAAACACAAACATTCGGAGAAACACATATATTCCTAAAAACATACAATTACATACATACTTTCACACAAATATCCACATACACACACCTACTTGCACACAAATTCACATACACATATACACCTGAAAACGCATAAAGTTACTTTACACCCTTCTAGATCTCATTTTCCTTATGTAAGGCTAGTAGAGTTCTCCTATGGGATGTCTAGCCATAATCTGATTATATTACACATGGAACATTATACATAAAAACTGCATGAAAGACAATAAAATTTTTCCTCACCTTGAATTTCAGATCTTTCTCCTGGCTATCCAGAAAACATAAAAAAGGATAAAAAAGAAAAGCCAGTTTTATCAGATGTTGATAGGTATTTTCATCTTTATTCTTTATTAATGTCACTTTTTTTCATTCTTTGCATTCACAGTCATTGAACTTTCTCTTGGGTTTGTCCGATGGAAAAATTCCATCTATAACCCACATCCAATCTAGGAGTGGAACAAATTTGTAGGTAAAATTGACAGACAAATAGGAGTATCAGGAGGTTACCCGTTTTCAAATACAAGACAGTTTCCCATATCAAGATACACCTAAGTTCACATACCTACACACATTTGACTTCACTCAGTTATCCTCTTTCTACACCTGCACATGTATGCACATTCCCTGACAAATCTGTCTCACTCTGTTCTTGCAACTTCATCTGCTAAGATGTTCTTAAAGTTCTGTATTTTTCTGTGATGTGTTTAGCTTTAATTATCCTTGCATCATGATAGGAAATAGTCTAATCTTCTTTATTTTTCCTTAGGAGGAAGTATGAATTCAGAAAATATGTTGCTGCAGACACTACATCCACAAGTTGTACTATTTTTTCATGTCTTACTATTAGAAAGTCGTGGAAAATCCAGAAATAAAATAAGAAAGTAAAATTTATTCTCATGATTTTGTTAGAAAGGTTTGAGCCTATGGGTTTTCTCTTTTGAATTAGTCAATAATGAGCAGTCGATAAAGATTTAAAAAGCAATACCTTTGGGCCAAACTCAGTGCTAAGTGTGGGGCATACCAAAGATAGTGTTTGCCCTCAAGGAGCTCATAGTCTTATTAAGAATACAATGGGCAAACAGGAGGGAAAAGCAAGTTTATACAAAAGGAAGAGAACAGAGAGGGTAGGGTATATGAACGATTGCTTGGAAAGTCCCCTAGCAGAAGATCAGGAATTTACGAGAAAGACTGTGAGTCACTCACCAAACTTACTAAGGACCAAAAGAAAGCATCCTGTCAATCAGAAAATAACACCTACAAGAATTTTGATGGGTTGGCTGATATGGACTGAGTGAAACTAAAAGCCAGACAGCTTACTGAATCACAGTGGTAGATAGAGAACCTGGAAATGGGGAACAAGTAGTTTTGGACCTCCCCCACAAGAGTGGGTGGGAGGGGATATAGTAAATTCGGAGCCAGAATGGTGGCCAGGGAAGCTGTATCATCAGCAAGTATGCTGGGAGGACCAGAAGATGGAAGAAGTGGGAAGAGAAAGAATCTAAGTTGAAATCACCTTTGTTATCTATGGAACAGATCCTCCAAATAGCACAGAGGAAAGGATGATTAGCTTCAGAACGGGACCCAGGGGGCTGGGGGTAGGGAAGGGAGTGCTGGGTTGAGGCAGATGGGAATAAGAGAGGTCAGGCAGAGTGACAGAGAACAAGCTTTGACTACTGATAGCTGGGGGAGTTCAGTATCACTCTCATATGGATAAGATGACCAGTGGGAGTTAGTTATTCATTAAATTAAAAATGCCAGCACACTTTTCAGTGTCCAGAAGTTTATGATCCCAAGAGAGTCCTTGAAAGCCTTTGGCAGATGAGGTGAGGGAGCAATATGTTGTAGCAGAAGGGGTGATATTCTCCTTGCTCCTGGTCAGGAAACCAGACCAGCAACTTGGAGGACTGGCACCCTCTCTCTCCTCGCCATGGCTGGGACTATAATGAGGGAACACTGCTTCTCCTCATAAAGGAGACTGGATGCCAAGCCAGCTTAATCATTACTAAATGAGAAATTTATGAAAATCTAAATTTCTAGCTAGCAAACTGCAGAGTAGCCCTTCATGGTGGTTTAACAAACCTGGAAGGATTAAGAAAAAGGCAGGTGACAGAGAACAGTGTAACCAAGAAAAGAAGCCAACTGAATGTTGATGGTGGATGGCATGCGACTAAAACAGACTTCAGCTTCCCTCTCCACCCACAGGTCCTCTCTCAGCTTTAAAAATGAAAAGTGGAGATCTCTTGTAACCTTGAAAATAACTAAATGAAGTGTTCTGAATTGCTCTAAGTCCTCAAATTCAAAGTCTTGTTCCTGACTCTTTCCTGTCTTCAGGCCCATCACCCTCCAAGTTGTCCCTACATGACCCAACAAGACCTCACCCTCCCTGGTGACCCCACCAGGGGCTGTCCCCTACCCCGTAGCCCACCCTACCCCATCCCCCAAACCTGTCCCCATGCACACCTGGGCTGGGCTTGGGCCCTCCACTGCTTCCTAACCCAAGTGCTTTCAGGATCAGGTTCACTAATAGTGGGGCCTCGCACAAGCGGCTCCTGCAGCGACCTGGATGCCCCTTCTCACTGAGGTCGACGAGGAGAATGTGGGGCAGCCCCTCGGGCTGCAGAGCCAGAGGAACTTTCTGTGGTTCCAGGGCAGAGTCTACAGGGATTAGAACCCTCTGGCCTGTCCCCTTTTCCCCTGGGCCCTGTTATTCGAGACTAACGGTTTGTCACACAGTGAGGGGCTGTTGGGGCCTGCAGGACCGGTAGGAGGTGTATGATTAAGGAAATTTATGGTTCAGATTCTCACATACAATAAGACACATTTGAGAAGAAGAAGCCGGATATTTTATTGATTTACAGAAAAGGCAAATGCATGAACAGTTTAGAGCTACAGCAGAAATAATTAAGATAGCCTAATACTAATATCATTATAGCAATATTAACATAGATATAAGAGGAAATAGAAAAACATCACCAATTCAGGGAAGCACCAACACCTGAATTTTCTCAGCTGGGGAATCCCGGGATACAGCTTTCAGGGTCTGAATTGGGAACAAGTAGTCCCAGGCAGAGCATCCTCTCCATGGGTGAAATTCCGAGGACTTACACTAAGCAAGGAGAGTTTATAGGGACCTAGAAAAAGAAGGCTTTTTGCCAACGGCTCCGTACACTGTTCCAAGCTGGTCAGGCACATGGCCATGGGAATACAGATGTTTGTCCATCAAGGAGATATCATAAGGGGGCCACAAGATATAAGTTAATTAATCACATACTAGGAAGACTAGACAAATCTTCCAAGTATTATCTATGTGTTCTGGGGGTGGCTAGTTCCCAGAACATTAATACATGGTCAACTCACATATGTTATATTCCTTGAGAGGTCACCAAAAGGACAGAGTGAACTTACTTTATTCAAGGGATATGAAATATTCCTTCAGGAGGGGAGCGAGCTTTAGTAAGTCTTTATCAACGTCACTGTCAAGGGAAGGATATCTGGGGCCCAGGGCCAGTGAGCTGGACCACTTCCTGCTAGGCAGAGCAGAATGAAGGGATTGGAAGAGCGCCTCACTTGGCGCCCAAAGTGCAGGAATTGCTCCCTTGTGCTCTTGGCTTGAGGCACCTGTGGCCATCGACTTGGTGCTGAAGGCCAAGGACTGCACGTCCAGGTGCGAGGAGCTGTGCTCGCTTAAGCTCCCCTCTTCTCCCGTCACCCTTGTACTGGGGCTTTTTCTCAGGAGCAGGAGCATCAAGGATGAAGGATGCCGGGCCCCCAACCCCTCAGTTCCCACCCATCCCCAACTTCCCCAAGCTTTTGTCCTGCCAATGGGACCGCAGGTGCTGTACCTCAACCTCATGCTTCTTGAGTCACACCTGGAGCCCCCAGAGACTCAGACATCCAGTCGGTCCTGCCTGTGGTTGGAGCCACATTCATCCCCCTCCCCAACCCTCCTCCTGCCCACACTAGCATAGTTTCAGCAGTTGCAGGATATTCAGGAAGGTCTGTGAACCCTTGTCTTCTCTTAGGACCATTGAATGGGCTCTGTTCTTTGTCCCCAAGTGACCTATTAGTCCTGGGCCCCATGATCTCTGCAAAGAAGACCTCAGCTTCCCCTCAAAGGCCGGTAACAAACTGCCCCAGTGGGGTTCTTCATGTCGAATGTTCAAGGCTCTATATGTTCTGGAGTGGAGCTGAATACATTTTACTCTTCACATTCTTACGTGACTTCATAATGTTTAAGATACACATACACGGGAGGCGGAGCCAACATGGCGGAGTAGAAAGACGCACATACACATAGCTCCGAACACACAACCCACAGAACGGCTAACTCACGGTGAATTCTGCACCCAGAGGCCACGGAATATTGGAGCGAGGGAGATTTCTGTTCCGGAGAGACCTGCAAACCTCTCGCGGGGGGTCCTTCGCGCTGTGGACTGGGCGCCGGGACTGGGAGCAGAGGGCAGCCCTGCAGCGGCCGCGACACTGTGAGAAAAAGATCTGAGCGGGCTACGGGGACGGGATCTCCAGCGGCGGAACAAGTCCCTTCACCCACAGGTGACGGGGGTCAGTGAGAGAGTCTCTTTGGCGGATCGAGAGGGGAGTGGGGTGCCCCCATGGCTCGGGCCTCCCCGGGAGATAGAAGCTGAGAGGCGGCGGCAGACAGGGGCTCCCCAAGCGGGCGGGAGCCTGGATCCATTGTGGAAGGTCTGTAGATAAACCCCCTGAGGGAACTGAGCCTGAGAGGCGGCCCTGCCCCGACCTGACCACCTGAACTTAATTCTCACACTGAATAGCAGCCCTGCCCCCGACAAAAGCCCTAAAGCGGGAAGCAGCATTTGAATCTCAGTCCCCCCCAAACGCTGGCTGGGAGGACGAGGAGGTGAGGTGGGTGTGAGGAGAATATTCAGAGGTCAAGTCACTGGCTGGGAGAATGCTCAGAAAAGGGAAAAGAAATAAAACTATTGAAAGCTACTTTCTTGGAGAACAGACATTTCCTCCCTTCCTTTCTGATGAGGAAGAACAATGCTTACCATCAGGCAAAGACACAGAAATCAAGGATTCTGTGTCCCAGCCCACCCAATGGGCTCAGGCCATGGAAGAGCTCAAAAAGAATTTTGAAAATCAAGTTAGAGAGGTGGAGGAAAAACTGGGAAGAGAAATGAGAGGGATGAAAGAGAAGCATGAAAAGCAGATCAGCTCCCTGCTAAAGGAGAACCAAAAAAATGTTGAAGAAATTAACACCTTGAAAACTAGCCTAACTCAATTGGCAAAAGAGGTTCAAAAAGCCAATGAGGAGAAGAATGCTTTCAAAAGCAGAATTAGTCAAATGGAAAAGGAGATTCAAAAGCTCATGGAAGAAAATAGTTCTTTCAAAACTAGAATGGCACAGATGGACGATAAGGACTTTGTGAGAAAGACAGATATCACAGAACATAGCGAGAAGATTGGAAAAATGGAAGATAATGTGAAATATCTTATTGGAAAAACAACTGACCTGGAAAATAGATTCAGGAGAGACAATGTAAAAATTCTGGGACTACCTGAAAACCATGATCAAAAGAAGAGCCTAGACATCATCTTCCATGAAATTATCAAGGAAAACTGCCCTGAGATTCTAGAACCAGAGGGCAAAATAAATATTCAAGGAATCCACAGAACACCGCCTGAAAGAGATCCAAAAAGGGAAACTCCTAGGAACATCGTGGCCAAATTCCAGAATTCTCAGGTGAAAGAGAAAATATTGCAAGCAGCTAGAAAGAAACAATTCAAATATTGTGGAAATACAATCAGGATAACACAAGATCTAGCACCCTCTACATTAAGGGATCGAAGGGAATGGAATAGGATATTACAGAAGTCAAAGGAACTAGGACTGAAACCAAGAATCACCTACCCAGCAAAACTGAGTATAATACTTCAGGAGAAAAAATGGTCTTTCAATGAAATAGAGGATTTTCAAGCATTCTTGATGAAAAGACCAGAGCTGAAAATAAAATTTGACTTTCAAACACAAGAATGAAGAGAACCATGAAAAGGTGAACAGCAAAGAGAAGTCATAAGGGACTTACTAAAGTTGAACTGTTTACATTCCTACATGGAAAGACAATATTTGTAACTCTTGAAACATTTCAGTATCTGGGTACTGGGTGGGAGTGCACACACACACATGCACACACACACACATACATAGAGACAGAGTGCACAGAGTGAATTGAAGAGGATGGGATCATATCTTAAAAAAAAATGAAATCAAGCAGTGAGAGAGAAATATTGGGAGGAGAAAGGGAGATATTGAATGGGGCAAATTATCTCTCATAAAAGAGGCAAGCAAAAGACTTATTAGTGGAGGGATAAAGAGGGGAGGCGAGAGAAAAACATGAGGTCTACTCTCATCACATTCCACTAAAGGAAAGAATAAAATGCATACTCATTTTGTTAGGAAAATCTATCTCACAATACAGGAGAGTGGGGGACAAGGGCACAAGCAGGGTGGGGGGGAGGATAGAGGGGAGGGCATGGGGAGGAGAATGCAATATGAGGTCGACACTCATGGGGAGGGAAAGGATCATAAGAGAATAGAAGTAATGGCGGACAGGATAGGATGGAGGGAAATATAGTTACTCCTATACAACACAACTAGTATGGAAATCATTTGCAAAACTACACAGATTTGGCCTATATTGAATTGCTTGTCTTCCAAAGGGAAGGGGTGGAGAGGGAGGGAGCTAAAGAAGTTGGAACTCAAAGTGTTAGGATCAACTGTAATGTTCTTACCACTAGGAAATAAGAAATACAGGTTAAGGGGTAAAGAAAGCTATCTGGTCCTACAGGACAAAAGAAAAGACGGAGACAAGCGCAGAGAGGGAGGATAGAAGAGAGAGCAGATTGGTCACAGGGGCAATTAGAATGCTTGGGTTTGGGGGGGAGGGGATAAAAGGGGAGAAAATTTGTAACCCAAAATTTTGTGAAAATAAATGTTAAAAGTTAAATAAAAAAAAAGATACACATAGGGGCGTGCGCACCCACGCACATTTCAATCAAGTGTAAAAAGCAATTATTTTGACACCTTTTACACCACCGATGGGGTACTTGTGCTTGGACCCCAATTCCCAGATTCCTTTCTTCCCCAGCTTCCAAACACTCTCCCTGAAAGTTTTCTCCCCAGTCAAGTACACTGTGCCTGACAACGACTCATCAGCAAGCCCTAGTGAAACAAAATATCTTATCCTGTCACATAAACAAGCTGACCTCTGAAGAAAGTCTCTTGGAAAAACAAGACTATCTCATAACCATAGAATTATTATGTATTAATTCCCAAAGTTATCATATTCAATCCAGAGATCAAGATATAGACATTAACTCCCAAAGCCATCCTGCTACAGATGTAACAGACCAAATATGCATGGGTGTGAAATCCTTTTCCCTGGTTTTCAGTAATAAATAATGCCTGTGACTAAGGTTGTACATCATATCTTAATTAGCATATCTGCAAGATAATACACTCATTTTCCAGTATAAGCTTTAGCATCACTACTGTTAGGTTGAAAGTTCCTTAAGGATTTCAAGTTTGTAGGGAGTTCTGCCCGCCATATTGACATTACAATAAACCTTTGCCAACTTGACTTAAAGAATGTTTGAGTCCCTGACTATATTTCAGACCACACTCTCCTGTACTTCAGCCCTTGAAGGATCCCTGAATCTCTTAAACCACATCACCACCATGCAGTAACAGTTTCTCTTGCCAAGACTGAGATAAGTTCAATAATTTTTTTCTTTCACGGTCTTGCTAGTAATATTTGTTTTACCAGCAAAGTTAAGACTGAGCTTCATTGTGGAGGTACATATTGTTTAGGGCTGTTAGAAAGCTCAGTGAATAGAGTGAGTGGCCTGGAGTCAGAAAGACACGAATTTGAATTCTACTGTCAGAAATTTGCTAGCTGTGCATCCCTGAGCAAGTCACTTATCCCTGTTTGTTCGGCCTAGAGGCCGAAGGGCTACCCGAGTCTACTCACCTTTCGCAGGTCTTCGGAGGCCAACCGGATAAACGTATTGAGAGAAGAGGCTTTCCAGAGTCAAACAACGGTTAGGCTTTATTCAGAGTCTTAATTACTTATCCATATGCAGGGCGAATTCTTCCTCAAGAGAGAGGAATCCTCCTCCTCCCAAGGGGCAAGGATCATACCGCAAGAGGATGGGAGTGGAAGAGGGGAGGGACCCTCTTCCTTCTAAGGGCCCCGCAGCAAGAAGAGCCCCCCGAGGGGACTCCGCATCCAGAAGAGCACCTTCAGGCTTTCCGGTCCCTACTTAAGCTCTTCCCGCCGCATAGTTTGCACGTGAATACCGTGCGTGCTCTCAGCCCTTATCTAATTAACAACAGGTGTTCTCAGACCGCGGACCAATCTCAAAGGTGGGATGCTCTCCCCAGCAAGTTTCCCACTGAGAAGAGGTGGAAATACACAAGATAGCCGGTGTTTCACGCCTCAATCCCCAGCTGTTCCCTGGGGGGCCTCGTGAGAACTCTGAGGTTTAGAAGTCCTCACTTTTACCTGCCCGAGACTGTCCACATGAAAACTGAGCTTACACCCCCAACACCTGTTGAACACAGTTTCCTCTTCTGTAAAATTATGTGGAGATAGAAAGGCAAACCATTCCAGTATCCCTGACAAATGTAGTCACAGAGTCAGAAATTACTGAAACAACTCAACAAAAATAACTCAATAAATGTCCGTTGTTAGTATTTTGCAAACAGACTTGGATTTATTATGTATCATATTATATCATACGTTATGTGCAAATACAAATAAATGCTACATGGAATATATATATATATACATATGCATATTTGTGTGTATATGAACACAAGTTGACAGCTAAAAACAATGCCTTTTTTACTTTTCCTAAATTACATTTTTTCAATATTCTAGCATTTACTAAAATGTTCTCCTACTTCTCTAATCCTATACCCCTAATAATGGGGTGGAGGTGGGGGAAGTCCCTTGAAACACATGTGCCTAGTCCGTGAAAATAAATTCGTGTATTGAGGATGAGGAAGACTATTTCCTTAAAAGGGGACTAAGAGGTTCTTCAATGTGGTTGAACATAACTCAGGTTAAGTGAGTTTCATGGATAATATATATAGAAATGATTTGAAAGATAGAAAGTATCACATTTGTCCAACTAATAGGTACACTTCATACAAAAATAATCTACTTGCCACGGACGGTGCCAGTCAAAATAATTATCAATGATTTTAAAACTGCTAGATGACATAATGCTACGACAAATGACTAACACACTAGGTGGAAAACAGGAGAAACCAGACCTTAGACTAGAACACTGAGCCTGATAAAATGAGTTGAAAATGAAAAGGGATAAATATCAAGTTTGATCTTTGTCTTCAGTGTCAACTTCAGAGATGCAGCATGTATTCTTACGTGACAAAGGATACCTCCCACATCTGGTTATGGAAGTTCTTTTCTCCCTGTTCATGGAGTTTTCCATGAAATTCCCATTACTTCTAGCTCTCGGCTGGACCTGGTGATGGCGAACTTCAGTGTGAAAAGCTACAGGATGTGTTCCATGGCTACATAAGGGAGGGAGAGAGATGCTCAGGTTTTCAACTTGTAGCAAAATTTGTCTATTGCCTCTTGTGTGTGGAGTAGAGGGGCAGTAAGCCATACTGGGTCAACAACTGGGCTTGGAGTTCAGAAGACCTGGTGTTACCACTGAAACCAGTTAATAGCTTAGTGACAAGTGGCAGGTCACTTGACAACTCTGGTCCTCTGACAAATCCCTAAAACTAATTTGTAGAAAGGATATGATATTCATGGTTGACATCATAATGTAGCCTATGATGAATGCAGGAGTAAACTTAAAGTTGCGATATGATATGGTCATAGAACTCATAATAGAGCTTCTTATATGCTCAAAGGGTCAGAACCAAACATGGAATATTCAGAGGGCAATAAAGATTCATAACCTCATAACTTATTATACCTGGAAGGAACCTTATTTCCTTATTCATCTATTTCAATCCTTTAATTTCAGGAAAAGAAAACTGCAGCCAAGGGAGGTGAAGGGACTTCCTCAAGTCTCCGAAAATGAATTAGGGGAGATAAGTCTGACTTTTGGAGAATAGCGTTAAATAGAATGCATCCATAGATGAGCCTGACAAAGAAAGTTGCTGAAAGCCAGTACAAAGGGCTTCAAATGGATATGGTGATAATGAGTCATTGCAATGTACTAAGAGTAGCAATTTAGCTATAACTCTAGTAAAGTTGGGAAAATGTCCCCAGCTCCCGCTTTTGTCTCCTAGTCTTTTTAAGTCAACCTCAGTAGTATACATGGCCATATAAGTATGGGTAAGATTGGAGTTGAACGGAATTTTATGGGCAAATAATTCAAATATCACGTGGTCCTGGAGGAATTCTCACTATGGGGGGAAGAAAAGCAGTTCCAAAAACCAACTACTGAACCTGAAATTTGTTCGCTGTGCCAACTAGAGGAAGCTGTAGATCTGACTCATAAATTGGTTGAAATTCCTCGCTGTCTATGGTCTTGCCTACCAAAGAGTTATAACCCCAATTCTGCACTGAAATGGTCACTAAATAGCTACAATTCACTGAAGAAACAGAAAAGCAGCATAGGATAATGACTTATGAGCTATGAGTTTTTTGAAAAGATGCTTACCCAAAATGTCTCTTGAACACAAGGGCAGCTTTTAGGTGGCCATATTGAAGCCATATCTTAGCGTAGATTTTTTTTTGGTTTCTTGTAGTTGGCAGCATAGCATGATGAAAACTCGGTTTAAAGAGGTTGATGGTATTATCATTTATAGTGATTGAGTTGTGTCCTGGATCACATAAGAGGAAGAAGCTGGCTTGTTTGCTTCTGGAGAATGATACAATACTTTTAATGATGTCAAACTCATCCATGACACAAAAAAGCCCACTGATTTGCAAGAGTGATGCTATCATGGAACAACATAATTTTGGAAGGAACACAGTTGTTGGTTCACGACAACAGAGAGATTTATGGCAGAGGTAATTAAGCTGCAGCATGTTGCCCATGATGACTCATCCTCAAGGTATGGCATAAAATAAATCACCCAGTAAAGGTATGATTGCCAAAGGTGGTGTGTTAGTCATGTGGCAAGAGAGAGGGATAGCAGATGGATTATTTCAGTGCCTTTGGATAGATCTTTGGAGGCCAATCAGTTGTTTTCCGGTGAGATAGTGTACATTCAGAGCTAGAGAGGACATCAGAGATTTCTAAACCCATTCTCTCTCCCTTTATCCAATAGTGTCCAGATGGTCAGTAAAGGTCAGAAATTTGTTCTAGGGCACACAATCTTCATCACAGCTTCCCGCCTATCCCAAATAGGACTGCATTTCACTCAGAACACCACGTTGATAAAGGATTGTCTTCTTTCTTCATTTGGGGGATAACGCTGAATAGGCCAGGTTTCGCAATGTCTTTCAAAGTTTCAGAAAACCAGTGTGAATGAACGTGTTTTGCTGTGTGGTGGCTTGGATATATTTTGCGTTTCTAATTCTATGAAGTTTATTCCTATAATTTGTAGTTGTTCACACACTTATTCTCTCTCACAGAAAAGGAAAAGTTGACCATTCTGGTGGAGATAGGCCAAGAATTGGCAACGGCTGGCCTCGAGGTTACGTTTGGGTTTCTAGTTCCTGGTGTCTGGCCTTCTGATTGAAACCAAACTTCAGAGAACAAATCCCCATTATCAAGGGAGTTATTTCGTAAACCTTGGACCCAATCAAAAGGCCACACACATGTCTCTTGGAGAATAAATGTAGCTTCCAGGACACAGGTTCCTCAATCCTGGTGCGGACATTGTGCTAAGCGCTGGGCATAAGAATGGGAGAAATGAGAGTGTCACAGAGGTAAAAGTAGAAATGCAAGGAAAAGAACCCTTCACTCAAAGCAGACATCATTGAGGCACATCATTACTGAACATGCCATACCTGAGGCATACTCAGTCTTCTTGAACGCTCTCAGTTGTCATTAGCAAGAGGTCAATA